>NC_041346.1:23144715-23444715 GCF_004354835.1 Perca flavescens | reverse complement strand
GCTGCTCTGTCAACCAGTTGGACCAAATTCTTTGCAAATGTTCCTACGCAGTACGTATCCAAAAAAGAAAAGAAAAAGAACTGAACATATTCATCTTGTGCCGATTTAAAATGCCTCCAAACTATCTGGACCTTCTCACAGAGAGGACAATACTGTACAATTTCATACTTAAAATAAATTAACATCATGGAACACAATTTCACATTTTGACATTCATTCTTAACAGTCATCTTGAAGGCTGCCAAAACAGCCTCGCAGTGGTTTAACAATTTAAAAAAAGTGCAAGAAAAGAGCTCCTCGACAACGTCATGTTGTTCTCTGGTTTCGCTGATATACTAACTGGTTTGATTGTACTGTTTTAAGTGTTATTTAGTGATATTGTGTTTGTGATAACTCATGGATAAAGAGCAATAGGCCTACGTTGATAATGGGTATTTAGTTCATTAGTCTGTCAAATAGCCGTTTGCAAGATATCCACTGTATTCAGGTGCTGTCCCATTATTATCATGTCTTTGCAGTGCTCTTATTGGTTCCTATCTTCTGTCCGTAGACGTTTCTGTAACAGAAGTGAAAGCTTTTCGAGATCATGCTAACTGTTATATGCATTTCTCCCGTAAGTTTGCATTCTCGTCCGTGAAGGTCACATGTAGAGCCGGGTCCTTGGGGCACATTGGAAGCTCTTTCAGTGGCCTGCCTGGTACTCTTTCCTCTAAATCACTCTGTGAAAGCTCCCTCTGAGGCCCCTTGACCTCCTGGGGGCCCTGTAACGTCTGTGCTTCTGGTGGACTGGAGTTGCCCTGTGCCCCTGCTTGAAATGACCTCCTGGTGTTTTCCTCCGACGGGTACAGGAAGGTCTGTGAGGTGTTCACCATTTCCCGCAGCTCATGTGACACCATCGAGGGAGAATCTCGCGAGACAATGGAGGCGGAGAGGCCGCCCTCGGCACAGCGGAACTGCCTGCCGTTGCTTCGTCCCCGCCCGCCCATTCTGCAGAACAGACACTTGATTTTCTCCATCAGCTTGAGGACCACTGTCTTTCTCAGCAGGATGTAGATCCAAGGGTCTAAGATGGGGTTGACAGAGGCCATGCGGATGGCCAGCAGGTCTTTATTCAAGCCGAAAGCCTCTTCTGTTTGGTTTCCGTACAGCTGGTTCACAAAGATCCTCCACTGATGGCACAGGAGAGAAAACACAAGATCATTTAAGAAATGTGCCGTTGGGTTGTCGATCACATAAAGGAACATGGAACTACATTTCAAATGCAGAATCAATTTGAGCTAGAGTTTTTCCAAGCCCAAACTTGTCTACACTTCACTTACAAGAGTCCAGTAATTGTTTATTTTATATATTCCTACATGGTTGGCATGGAACGGTCAAATCTAAATAGACACTTGGCTGAATGTAACTTCTGTGTAACCACAGCAGTGTGGAGATGGCAAGAGGCCAATAAAAACAGAGTTCTCATCATCCTTCATCATAAGAGAACATTTGGCCATTGGGCTTCCCCATGGGTCTAATCAACAATCAATCAACAGTCACAAAAGCCTTAATGTTGGACATTTCATTAATTAAAAAAGTGAGATCCTTAAAGGTTAGGTTCCCATTTGTTTAGTCCAAACAAATACCCACATTAAATCTGATTTTTGCGCGCTGTCATCACTCCTCCTGTTTGTACTTGGCCCTTCAAATATCCCTTTCTATCATGCTTCCAATGGAAGAGGAGTCCACTGCAACAACACATTCCAAGGCTTATTTGAAGCCACTGTGAAAGAATGTACTGAGAAGACACTAACATCGGGGGAAAAAACTCAAATATTTGCTAATGTCAGACTGCTGAAGCCTTATAAAAACTTCAGTTGAACTTTGGGATATATTTTAACACAGAATCAGGACCGAGGATTTTGTTCCCAAGTAGCCTAATATTTACAGCAAGACCAAACTCTTCATGTGGGCACCTGACTGTTGTTTTAAGACAGCCTGTCAGTATGAACCCATCTTTCAATTCGATCACTGACTTTGGCCCCACAGATGCAGGGATGTCTGCCTGTCATTCCGCAGCCCACGAGCAAACACCTGCGGAAATCTCTGATCCTTTGCTCCCGAAGTCTGATTTTTAGTTGGTTAGTAGCCCGTGTATAGTCTGAACATTGAGAGAGTTTGACATAAATGAGCAAACTCTCAGGGACTGTTTGCAAATAACACAAAGTTTACACTAATATTATATAGAGAGACGTATTTCCCTATGTAAATGCTGTCTTAAACAGCAAACGGAGGGAGTGATCTCACTTGTGCCTCAGAGAAATGCGTCACCTAACCACAGGGAACACAAGGTTCGGTGATTATTATTAACCATCTCCTGCCTGTGTTTTTATCATTTAATTCATTCGGTACCATTAGGAACTTCTGTTGGTGTTTTGCTGTTATATGGGCGCACACTTCTTTTTTTTTTTTCATCCATTTCATTACTTTCTGGTGAATTAAGCTGTAGTGAAGTCTAGGCATACTGCATTTCCTTTATTTGTTTATTGATTGCGCACATATACCCGCTGCAAAATGTGTCAGATACTCACCACCAAAGGTATGGAGCAGATGAGAACCACAGCGGAGGTAGCTATAAGCAGGATCACCATCTGAATCTCTGCTCCGGCTAATCGTCCGAAACTCCGTCTGCGCCTGAGTTCCGCGATGCGCCTCTGGTCCGTGCCCAAAGACGTGCGGCGGATGAACCGCTTGTGCATCAGGATCAGAGCCCCGCATACCATCACGTTGCATATGACAGTGGCAAGCACGATGACTGAATTTACACCCGCGTACATCAAGTTAAAAGTCGCCACCGATGTTTGGTTGTTCTGCCAGTCAATGAAACACCAGGTCCCCGGTCTCTGGAGTTTCACCTGTCCGAACCCCAAGCTGGGCAGCGCGCAAAACACGACGTTGGAAATGTAAATGGCCAAAAGAGTCAGCGCAGCGAGTTTTTGGTTGACGTACTCGTTGTAGAAATATGCATGGTTTATTGCCAAATATCTCTCCACTGACATTGCAAACACAATGCTGAGCTGGACCAAGAAGAAGAAGAGCAGGATAAAGCCGGAGTACTGGCACAGTGGATCACCTCCCGGCCACGCGCCCTTCATGTATGTGGCGATTGTGACAGGACTGGCCAGCAGTGTGCCCAGGAGGTCTGTCACCGCCAGGCCACACACAAGTGTGTAAAAAGTCGTTTCCTTTTGTTCCTTTCGTGATATCCGCAGGACCACTATGGCGATGACATTCCCCACCACCCCAAAGATGAACATAATCGCCGGGATGGTGGGCGGTTGAAATCTCCCCGCTGCTGCCGTGGAGTTCATACCTGCTGGGACTTCTTTCACTGTTTCACACTAAGCAAAGATTCTCCTCTCACTTCCGAAGTAGTGGCATTTTGCATTAATGCACATTCTCCAGGTTCTCCAACAAGAAGCAAATCCATGGTTTCCAAATGTCCCTTTTACGCATACAATTTAAACTCCATAATCTTGAAGGAAACACGAGCAATCCACAGGATGAAGGTGTTTACTCATGTGGTTTTGGCTTGCAAGCGATGCTCCGACACTGCGAGCTGCGCTTACGTTCATGGCACACTCAAAACTGACAGAGAAGTTTCCTCCTCGGCCAATCAAGGGAGCTCCTCCTCCGCATTTTTAATGCAACCAGTGAGCTGTTTAAGAAGTAGTGCAGCCAGTCACCGCGTGCATCGGGAGAACATTTGTGTAACGTCACAGATCTAGTTTCATTTCTTCATTTAAATCTATCTCCACCCTCATCATCTTCAGTTGACATCAGCAGAGTCACAGTGGCGTTACTTTAAACAAGACCAATGCACTTATTAGGAAGTCTGCATTTAAGAAAACAATATTTAAAACCTAGAGAAATCTGTAATTTCAATCAGTGATAGGAAGTGTGTCATTTGGTCACCTGTCAATGGCATCATATAACCTTATCCCCCCGATGTCACTCTTTTCGGCCAGATGTCCGCTTTCTTTGTGTTGGAATATCCACCAAAACAAGTTCCTTCCCGAGGCTATTTTGCAGCGTGTCTCCGTCCAACACCTAGCACCGCCCATGACGATTGTGATTGGTTTAAAGAAATGCCAATAAACCAGAGCAGTTTTTTTTTCCTGCTGTGTGGAGTAGCTAGACCCTCCTCCGCAGTGCCGTAGAAAAAGGTCTGGCAAAGCGAGATTCTGGGCTAACCCACGAATAAATTTGCATGTTAACGTCTGCTGTATGGGTAGTCTAGTAATCTAATGCAATGGTTCTTTGGGATGAAAGTGGACAACATCCTCGGGGACACAGCCTATACCCAGCACAATACCCAGCACCAGGTGCTAACTGCAATAACAGACCACGTCGGACCCCAGGCGCCAACCGAAGGTCTCTGGTCCACCCTGGAGCTGCCACCCCTATGGAGACCCCTAGCGGCTAAATATTACATATTGTAGGTTTAAGTACAATTTAGAGGTACTTGTACTTTACTTGAGTATTTCCATGTGATGCATTACAGAGTGAAATATTGAACTTTTTAGTCCACTACATGTAATTACTAATTATGATATTTCATACAAAACACCTTTAGATTATGATGCATTTATTCCCTGCAAAACTCTCCTAATTATCAGTCTGTTAGGTCTATCATTTAGCCTACAATGGACTCCTAGCTAATTATTTTTTTGTCTAAATTCAGCCTGTTAAATTATGACATCACGTTTTCTTCATTCATCTTAATATCTAGTGCAACAACATGCTTTATTTTGTTTGAAGATACTAAAAAGTCAGCTCTACATGTAGAAACTTAGTGCAGAATATAAGAAAATGTTTTTACAAAATAAGCAACCTATATGTACATTATTAGATAATTTTGTTTCTCACCCTCAGTCCACAAAGTTTGTTGACACGTGAACGTACACCTGCGTCATCTAAATGTACTTTTTAACTTGTGGTATGTGCACCTCGTAACCACAAGTTCCCGTGTTATAAACACCCCACTGAGTCAGCATGATACTTTGCAAAGTTGCTCAGCAAAAACCTCAATGAATTAGAAGTAGATTTAAAATATATCTTAAAGTAATTGATTTTTTAAATTGATTTTAAGGAACGTACAAACACGACTTTAAGACAGGAACATTGTATAATCTTCAGCCTGATATTGTTTTTTATGCTATATTTATAAGATATTTTTTATTTGTCGGCATTCTGTTTATACTTGGAGTCAATCGGATTGTTTTAGAACAACAAAAACAGCTGCAGCAGATAAATATCTTAAAGTTTGTTAGGACACTATAGTCAGGAAGTTGATAGTGTGTTCACTGAATCAAACGGACTAACTAACAAACCTATTCTGTTATTTGTTCTGTAAACAAAATGTTTCAGAGCAGGATGTTAGTGTTGTGGTGGAGTGATCAGTTGTGCATGCTGAAAATGTGTCATTTCCTCCACTGAACGGATTGTAACCTTCACTTCTTCTGACATCAGGTTGAAGCTTTCTCTTGAACAAACAAGAAGGGAATGCACGTCTTGCACTGAAAGCGCAGTAACATTCTCCTCATCGATGTGTACATTTTAGCACATTGCTCCAAAATCAAATCATATCATCTGCTTACTAGGGTAATCTTGTGGTATGAGGCAGAGGTGAAGACCTTCGTGGCATAATATTTTGGACGCTATTAAAACCTTAAAAACCCTTAAAGTGGAACTATTATGCTTTTCTGTATTTCCTGTCATATGTCATAATGTTGGATTTTCATGTCAAACGTGGCCAAAACGTCAAATAATGAGGTAAATGTATTTCAGAGAAATCCCTGTGAGTTAAAACCATCAGATTTCCAACTGTTCTGAACTCTCCGGTTTCATCAGTTTTTTCTACTCTCGGCTAAGTTTTACGCAGCTCCAAGCAGGTCTTCTATGATTGGTCATCTGCTCCAGCCAGGCAGGACTGGAGTGTTTTTTTAAGCTACTGTGGTGTTAACATTGTTCCATGTAGCTCAGGGATGGCGAACCTGTGGCTCTTGAGCCGTATGCGGCTCTTTGCCTGCTCCTTTGAGGCTCTTACAGTGTACTGTGTTATTGGTGGATTTTTTTTTTTTTTTTTTTACTTTTTGAAACATTTCAGATAAGTAAAAAAAATAAATGCATTTTAATGCATCTGCCAATACATTTGCCAATTGCCAATGCTGAATTAGATTGTGTAAAAGCCCCTCTAGTGACAAATGAGTGAAAGAGTCGCTTCAAGTGGCCACAACTGTGTACAACCAGACCTAAAAAGGATTGTGGATAACAAAGACTGTCAGGTTTCACACTGAGTCAATCAAAGAAAGAAAGAAAAAACCTATGAAAACTGCTATGTATTATGACTGTCATTAGATCTGGAAGTCACTGTTGCTGTTGTAATGTGGATGTGCATGTATAGTGTGGCTTTTTGCTATGGTGCGTGTTTTTTTGTGGCTCTTTATGCTAAACTGGTTGGCCACCCCTGATGTAGCTGCATGCTAACGGCAGTAAAAGATGAAATCTTGGCAGCCAATGTGGTTAATTCTCCCAAAATCTGGGTCACAATACTCCTAAAACATTTCTGGTTATGTAGTATTTGGTTTAGAAGTCTTTATCTGTGATTTTTGAAGTCAAGTGCAGCAGCGATGGGCAGTATGAGAAAAATAAAAGTGTTTTTTGAACATTAAAGCATATAAACATAAAAATGCTATATAATGGGTCCACTTTAACTTTGTGCAGTTCTTTTTTTGCTTTTGCTCTTTTTCTTCCAATGTGGACAAGATCAGATTTCTATTATTTCACCACATCGTCGTGTGCAGAAACAGGTGGTGGTGTGCACTTCATGAAATATTTCGTAAAAATCAGGTGGCACTGAGCAATTTCTACGTCAAATTATAGTTGTCATCTATCTATCGTCAAATCATGCCTGCGCTATTTATGTGATTTATTTATTGTATGGTCTTCATAGACCTCTTTAAAGTGATACAAACCCCTACTTTGTGTGTTGTGTCTCCATACTTGAATTTGATATAAATCCGTCAACACGCATGAACATCAAAAAAATAAATTTGCAGATGTAAACACTAGTTTGGTTTGTACTGCTTTCAAGATTACACAATACTAATGCTAGATGTACTGTAGAAGCACAGATGGGCTGCATTTGCCACAGTTGTTCACAAAGCTTCATTCAAAATGAAAACATCTTTATCCATCTTTGGACCACATGTTCCCACCAAACCTCACAAATTTTTTCAAGCAAAAAGTAGCTCTGATTTGCATTTAGATTCTGTGTAATTGACAGGGCCGTAAATATAGACAGTGCAGGCAGCGTGCGTGCGTGCGTGCGTGCGTGCGTGCGTGCGTGCGTGCGTGCGTGCGTGCGTGCGTGTGTGTGTGTGAGTGTGTCTGTGTGTGTGCACTAGTGCCCATAATAATAGAGTGCACTAGGGCCCGTCGTAACTACCTTGAGCCACTGACAATCAAAATAAGCTGTCATGTTACTTAGTTTCAGTATTGGCAACAGTTAAGTAATATTACTGTGCATATATAAAGATAATACTGACCCATTAGCATCTGTTTAAACTCTTGAAACACGGGACCACAAAATAATACAGGAAGTGAAAGTTTTAATCTGCTTTGCCCACTTTTCTTTATGTGGATATTTTATATCTGCATGAAATTGCCTCTTATTACCTCTTGATGGAGTATCTTGAGACCCATGTTTTACTTGGTTATGACTGAAAGATATGACAAACTGTGGGTTGTCCATCAGCAAAGAGGTCCCTTCTTAACGCAATTCCAATGTAAGGGATGGGGGACAAAAATCCCACAGTTTTTGAAATAAATTCTAAAGTCCAGAACAACAGAAAGTTCAAGTTGAACACGGGAGGGTGTAGGGAGTCAGGAGAGAACAGTGTCCAGGGAGCAGAAGGTTTGGGGGGTGAACAGAGGCAAAGGGACTGGTGACAGTGGGGCACTGGAACTGAGGACAGCGGGGGCACAGGAACTGGAGGCCAACGGGGGCACAGGAGGCCAGGGGGGCCTAGGAGGCCAGCGGGGGCACAGGAGTCCAGCGGGGGGCATAGGAGGCCAGGGGGGGCCTAGGAAGCCAGGGGGGGCCTAGGAGTCCAGCGGGGGGCCTAGGAGGCCAGGGGGGGCCTAGGAGTCCAGCGGGGGGCATAGGAGGCCAGCAGTTGTAGAACTGCATCTGTGGAACACAGCAGCTGAGGGGAGTCGGCCGAGCCACCAACAGAAGACAGGGACCAGTAGTTGGCTGGACCACCGACTGGTACCCAGGCAAGGACGTGACGTTTACCGGGACCCCCGACTCAGGAACGGTTGAAGATCCAGCTGGATGTCCATCACTAGGCTGGGCTGCAAAGCCTCAGGGTTGCTGAGCAGCACGGGCTCTGGGTCGCTGGTCAGCAGCGAAGACCCAAAATGCACGACACAACAGGGCTGATGCAGGTGTAGAATTTATAACAACAGATAACAATCCAGGCTTACGTGAGTCTTAAAGAATCCAAAAAAGATAGAAATTCCAAAATAATTACTGGCATCAAAATGTCCAACACAAGGGGTACGTAGAAAACAGGAACAGGAACAAGCAGGTACACTCGACAACGGCAATTACATGACAACGACTGAACAGAACAGAGGATATTAAATACAGGGGCAAACAAGCAGGGAGGGAGCGAACAGGTGAAACATATTAGGGACAAATCAGACTCAAACAGGAAACAAAGCTAAACCAAGACACATAAAACCAAACACTATATAAATAATATAGGAAGTAAACCAAGCGAAATATACAAGATGAGTACAGGGGAAAAAATTAACAAATAATGAATAACAAAGGAAACAGGAATCAATCAAACGGGGCAAGAGTTAAAAAAAATAAAACGGGAAATATAACAACAGAAACCCACAACCCTAACATCAGCAGAATGAGTAAGACCAACTAAGTGGGATTTATACCAAAGTCCCTGCCTTCAACAGACAAAATGGCCACATTAAACTAGGGAGAGAGTTGGTCAAGGCTACATGTCTGCCCTTTCTGGTCTATTTCCAGTAGACTTCACACAAGTAGTCGTGTTTCCAAGTATGACACTGCTGGTGTATTTCTACAGGACCCCAGACGCTACATAGAATGAAACATGAGAAGGGTATGAATCAGATTGAATAGGAAGGGATGAGGAGTGAAGGATGAGAGGATTAGGTAGGAAGGAAAATGGATGAAGGGAAAGGGAGGGTGGGTTGAGAAATCTGAGACAAACGATGCCGGATCCAGGCATAAGTAGGCTTGACAGGTGATTAGAGATGTGGTTGCGGTGTGGCCCTGCTCCCGAATCTAATTTGACTTCATTTTTCAGGAAAATTTAGGAAACGTGGAGCCATGTGAGGAAATAAAAATGGCCTCAATAGAAAGACAATCATTTATAATGTCTGCCTATAAAATGTTTAATAATCAAATAATTAATTAGTTATAATGACTCTCATTAAATATAATTGCATGTATGTACCGGATCTTGACTTTAGTTAGAAGAGACTGAAATGTGTGTAAAGAGGTCAGGGGGGTCAAACTGCCAGCTCAAGAATGTCTCCTGGAGAAGGTTTGATTAGGTTAAGATATACCTAACTAGGCAGAGTTCCCAAGGGGATGGAGAGCCTTGAACCGATGATTCACTCAGAGTTTTGGACGATTATGTACTGTAAGGAATATTTACCAATACTGTAGATAACAGTCATCTTAAAAGAATGTCTGTTCTTGGCAAGATAACACATACACATAAAGTAATGCATGTCCTTCACACACAAAGCATTGATATTAGAAGGAGAGGGGGTAGTATAGCCTACTGGTTGGAAGTAGATTAAATTCCTCTTGAGTGGAAAATGCCCGGGAGGAAGGGAGAGAGGGAGAGAGGGAATCCTCCAGGGAGTCGACGTCTCCCATTGGATGGAGCATCGTGTGCCAAGAGGCTAGGACTAGCCTGTGGACCAACAAGGAAGCGCCAAGCCTAAACCACGGTTGCCTCCCACCTAAGTATTAGCCAATCATAATAGCTTGCACATTTCTATATAATCTCATGTAAACCAGTATTCAGTATTCTTTTGGGGCGGGGCGCGACAGAGTAACAGTAACCCGCTGACTGTGGCTTCTCAAACTGAAGGAATCCTTGTATACCAAGGGTATACAAGTTCTATTATTCCATCCATAATAAACCACCTTAAATGAGAGAAATGTTTGTCTTCTGTCCTAACCGACCAATTGGACCCCGTCGGCCTCATCAAATTTGATGACAGACTGACAGCTGTCAATAAAATGATGTGGGGGTCTGAAGAACATTTGTTTTAATACTCTTATATCTTAGACTTGAAGGCATGTTGTAATTACTGAACTTATACTGCTTTGTATGTAGAGAAGATATGCAGATTTCACAATAAACTAAAAACTGTCGCAGCCTGGGAAAAACAGAGACATTTTTGAGTTCCCCAGGGAGGTTTATAAGCACCAAGTCTACCACTCTTCATCTTCCCCCCGCCTCCACTTCGATCCCACTCCCCATCTCAACTCAGGTCCACTTTGTGGAGTAAGGTCATGTGTGATTCAGGTCATGTGAGTGTAATTTATTCTTCCCCAGGGAACTAATAAAAACACCATAAAGACATTTATTTGCTGCTCAAGTGCACTTGCACATCAACCATGTGAGAGCACTTGCTGAGTAACATTTATTAACATGTTTTGGGTTAAAGAGAAAATGAATAATATATATAACTTTATTTACAGACTCAAGGTCCAATATAAAAGTACACACCACAGACAGAAGGGTACACTCAAACATACAGACATACTGTCTATCACACAGTACACAGAGGGAACATACAAAACATACATACCTACATACATACATACACAGACACAAAGATAGTTATACACAATACTTAGAACATATGCAAATGCGTGTGCCAGTGTTTCCAGAGTTTGGAAGTAAATCTTGTATCACTAAGTGCAGGGTTAGTTAAGGCAGTTAAAATTGTATTCTTTGACTCTGTTAATCGGCACCTAAATTTGTACATAAAATTTCTCAGCACAGCATGGAAGGTGGGAACATTACTCGTCACAAACAAATGACTAGCACTGGTCCATCTTGGATACTTCAACAAAGTTCTAAATGCATCATTGTATGCCACCTTTATCTTATTTATCTTTGCTTTACTATAGCTGCACCATAGGTGAGCTGTATAAAGTGGTGTACAGTATGCTCTAAAAAGAGACGTTTTAACTTCTTCAGTACACATATGAAATGTACGTGTCAATATATTTGCCTGTCCATATAATTTACAACACTGGCGCTGTATGTCATCATCATCACAAAAATCATCCCTAATAATGTGGCCCGAATATTTTGTTTTAGTAACTACGTTTAGCTCTTGCCCTGTCAAATAAAAAGACGGAAAGCATAGCTTCCCGTCCTCCTTAGTTCTGACAATCATTACAACACTCTTTTTTGCATTGAATTTGATGTCATACTGTAGTCCATAGTTTGAACAGACACTAAGCAATTGTTGTAGGCCAACACTATAAGGAGACATAACAATTAAATCATCTGCATACATCAGATGATTAATATGCCTATCTCCCACCATACAACCAGTTTTACACACTTCTAATGTCCTAGAAAGATCATCCATATACAAATTAAAAAGAACAGGCGACAATATTCCACCTTGTCTAACCCCGTTGGTAACTGGGAAAGGATCTGATGTAATCTTGCCCCATCTAGCTTGCATTGTTTGATGGGAGTACCAATAATGCAAGATACGTATTAGGTATGGAGGGACCCCTCGCTCTCGTAATTTAATAAACAGTTTACCGTGATTAACACGGTCAAAAGCTTTGGATGCATCAAGGAAACATAAAAACATTGTTGACCCATGGCTTTTGTACTTGGAAACAAGTTCTTTCAGTGCATATATACACAAATCTGTGCCATGTTTCTTTTTAAAACCAAAATGATTGTCACTGTAATCAGTTTAATACTATTGTGAATGTGCCATCCCATTCTCTGTTTATCTCCTACAAGTGCAGAACTGTATTTTGTTGTTTATTTTACTGTTGCAGTTTCTGACTTGTTTTGCTCTCACACAGGTTTGAGTGTTAACAGTTTGAGAGCTTTATTAAAGCTTAAAGATCCTCTTTGTTCTAAATAAGGGAACAGAGCACTGAAAGGCAAGTCCTGATTTGTCTGTACTTCGCTGTCAATTCTTGCATTCCTTCAATCAAATTCAATAATATTAATTATTGGAAAAAACATCACTGAACAATTCTGCGTCTGACAATAAAGACAGAAGGCCATCATATATCTGTGTTCATGTTTGTGTGTTTTTTCTAGAGAAAATCCAGCTAATCAAACTTCCCACACAAACTTCCCATGTTGTTCGTGAGGAGTAAAGCCCCCAGGGAGTCAGGTTACTCCCCCAGTTTTGTAGAACGGCACGGATTAAAAGTGGAACTGTTGAGACGACGATGCACTCTGGATTTGACTGCAATGGACATTCCAAAAAGATATCACCACTGTGATCAGTTGCTCTTAAAGAGATTAAAGTAGAACAAACAAACAAACACTGAGAGACAACTGAGGCATAAAGTGGGAGCTTTTCAGCTGGCTGCAGCCTGCTCGCTAAACAGAGCGCTGATAACGGACGACTCTGAGAAAGACTCTGAAAGACCCTAATGTTCGACGACAAAGCTTTTTAACAATCCCTAAAACAATGTATTTTAAGCAATTACTTATACAATATCTACAAATGGTGATATTAGTGAGTATTATGACTGCTATTTAGCATTCATAAGAAGTACAGCATATACACCTTTGCTGAATGGTTTATAACACTATATTGTAGTTGTGAGCAGATGTGTTTAGTAACTCCTCCTGTGGACACCCATAAGTGGAGGTGATGTTTAAAATGCATAACAATATAGCAAAACACAGCTATGATATGATATAAAATACAATTGTCATTGTAAAAGTTATAATTGTTACTATATACAGTACAATAATAAACACTTGTTGTGTTCTTGTACTAACAATTTATAAGCATTTAATAAATTAAAGTTTGTGTACTAGCCAGTCACCTTATATAATTCTAATTTCTTGGGAGAATGCACTGAGCTGCTTGACTACAGAAATAACTAATAGAGAAACACCAAATCAGTCAGAGACACCTATGTCAAGTAATTCAATCATAGCAAATAGATTTACTGTTAGATTTAGATTTTTGCTATGCTTCATTATGTCAATCAAAGTCATAATAAAGCTGAATATAAGTTAAGACAAATTTCAGTCGCTTAAAAAGAGCTAGATTGTCATCCTATTTACTTTTAAAATGCTTATGAATACCACAGTTGTTTGTTCACGGCCTGTTCATATAGTACTAAAAATCTGATCGTAACACGTCAACATTCAGAGGTGGTTGCATGGAAAAAGAGGACGTCAGAGGAACAAATAAATAGTGTGAACACAAATGTTTCCCTGATACGTTAAGTGACATAGACAACTGCGTTATCTGTATATGGGGATATATTTAGCCTTAACCACATGTCAGTGTTGTCATTAAAGGGAGGAACAATGATGAGACACCTTTATGGAACTCCGTGAATGGAGCACAAGAAAAGCTGCCTAATTTAGTTTTTTTCACCTAAATCAGCCAAGTTCATACATTAATAGAAAGAGCGTACCTTTGCATCACCTTATTAACCGGCAATCTGACATAATGCACATTTTCTATGCACAAAATAATTCATATTTTCTTTGCTATTGGTTTTACTTGGTGGGTTTGGTTTTTCTTTGTTTTGGCTGCCAAACCGATCTGCCTCATATTTTTATATTTATGTAACAGTCTTTGCACAATTTGTAGGCTTTATATACATTCATAATCTCGGTCACAATCCAGGAAAACATCAATTCTGTTCTTATGGATGACATGCTAATGTCTTCATCTAGACACGGCCTGGACACATTTTTTTGAACAGGTTTAAAGATGTTGTAAGAAAATACCAGCTTACCATGATTGCTGACCTTTCTTCACGTAAACAGATATTTTTTTGTTTTTTTTAATGCAAGGTAAATGATTAACACACAGCAATCTGATAACCCATCAAATTCAGCATCTAGGTTTTTATGATGCAACTAATGGAGCTCAGCGTAAATTCTTTGCAGGTAGACTGCTAAACTCAATACCATTTCTCTCTCTTCTAAAACTGTCTCTCTCTGCTGCTCAGTTGTCATTTCAGGCTAAGAACACAACCCTCCTCCTCCTCCTCCCCTTGCTCCTCCGGTCTTCATCCTGCACGGCTCCTGGTTCCTCCTCTGACCTGACTGCCGTCAACTCTTCGGTCCGGTATTTGGGTTCCTCACACCACCTTCAGTGTCTAGACTCCATCGGGGGATCAGCTTCTGGCCTTCTAACCCCCTAATTATATATCATTTAATAATGATGGAGTCTAATCTCCAAAGATTATCATATTATGCACTAGTACAATAAATATTTGCATATCTGCAACAAAGTCTCTCCTGATTGAAATACAGTTAGTGTGTCTCACTACAAGAAACACTTAAAAAAAGCTAATTATTTACCCAAGGAGTTGTACCCATGTAAAAAAAAAAAAACATTGATTAAAAAGTAGTGAACACAAATTTGTAATAGTTTAAAGTTACCAGCTCAGTTTTTTTTAAGATAATTTTTTGGGCTTTTCCGCTTTTAATGGATAGGACAGTTAGGTAAGAAAGGGGAGAGAGAGGGGGAAGACATGCAGGAAGTCGTCACAGGTCGGACTCAAACCCTGGACCTCTGCGTTGAGGCGTAAACCTCTCAGTATATATGTTCGCCTGCTCTACCCACTGAGCCAACCCGGCCGCACCAGCTCGTTTTTTTTGAGAGTTATCTTTTTCTTTTGTGTTGGTAAGAATGAAATATTGCGAAATAAAAAGCACAAAGTAAAGCCAGATGGCTTGTTTTAACTTCACATGTGTTTTTCTGTAGGTCTTAGTCTCTGATGCTTACAGGCAGCTAACAAAATCTGTACTTTTAGTGGAAAAACACTAATAGTACCATCGTTCTCTCAACACTTATGCTATGAAGCTACTCAATTACAGAAATCAGAATAAATATAATTAGTTACTCTCACCACTGAACAGATGTAACATTTCTAAGTCCTGACTCATGGCCTAACAGTACTGACTTTGTTGATACATACAGCCTGTTCTGTACTGTCTTGACAACACTTGCTTAAAATGGAGTTTTATCTTTGCCTCCTGGACTTAAGTATGGACTGTGTGTGTGTGTGTGTGTGTGTGTGTGTGTGTGTGTGTGTGTGTGTGTGTGTGTGTGTGTGTGTGAGAATAGATAAAACCTGGCAGTCCTGCAGGAGGCAAGCCAAACTGTCACACATCTGACCCATCGCTTGTTTTTCTGGAGTGATGGACTCCTTCCTGACTTCCTGGATGAAATGGAAATATGTGAAAAGCTAGCATCTTTTTCTGTTTACGTATTTTTCAACTTGTACTTGCCTTTAGACATTGTTTTTTAATCTGTCCCAAAGTTTCTTCCTCTCAATCACTACATTCATAAAGAACCTCAGACACTTATGGCTATAATTATGCTGATCAGCTCGACACTCAGGTGCGGTTTTAACATAAGCTTTAGAGGAACAAGTCTCAACAGTTGCAAACTATTTCCCTCCGGCGGCTTGAAGAACAAACATCAAGTACTTCATGTCAAGTACTTCATGTCCCACAGTTATCAGTATTTGTGTCTGTGTGAGACTGAGCGAGAGACAGAGATGGGGAGCTGCATTGTATAATTACCAAATTAAGATGCACGCCGAAACCTTTCATGCACCTTTCATTCTATGCAAAAACAAAGCTTAGAGTAGGTTGGCCTAGAATCCAACAGGCCCCTTCTGACCTGGCTGTTTGTACCTTTCAACAGTGGTGGAATAAGTATTCAGATCCTTTACTTAAGTAAAAGTACTAATACCGCACAGTAAAAAAATACTCTGTTACAAGTAAAAGTCCTGCATTGAAAATGTTACTTCAGTAAAAAATATGTAAGTATCATCAGGAAAATGTACTTAAAGTAATAAAAGTAAAAGTACTCAATGCAGAAAAATCCTCACAGCTTAGAAAATGGAAACGATCAAAACAGTTCTGTCAATCAAGTGTTTTATCGGCTAATCATATCAGCTGGACTTGTAGGCCTACATATCTTTGGGTAGTTTAATTTATAATAAAACATCCCATTTTATAAACTACATGTGTTTTGTGTGCAAAAATCTTAATTTGTAAAGTAAAGATGTCAGATTAATGAAGTGGAGTAAAAAGTAGAAAATTCCCCCTGAAATGTAGCGGAGTAGAAAGTGGCATGAAAAGAAAAGACTCAAGTTAAGTACAAGTTTTCTCAAATTTGTACCTAAGCACAGTACTTGAGTAAATGTACTAAGTTACATTCCACCACTGCCTTTCATACACCTTTCATATGCACAAACACAGCTAAGAGTAGGTTGACCTAGAATCTAACAGGCCCCTTCAGACACCATGTGAGCAGTTGACCTTGCTGACCTGGCTGTTTGCACTACTGAAACCTGAGTTTTGCATGGCACGCTGTGTCTTTGGTGCGGAAAAAGTTGTTCCCTGCAAATGCACCAAACCAATGATCCATTCGTGTGACTCAAGTTCATTTTAAAGTGATGTTAATGTGACATTTTTAAAAAGTTTTTTTTTTTTTTGATTGAGGATGATGTGACTGTGATTGGAAAATGGAAAAAGTAAAGGTAGCTTAATTAATTAGTAAGTATACATAACTAGTAACTCGACTATTACTTACATTACTTGTTCTATTTCTAAAAATTTATATTGTGTAGTTCTGTATTTAAATAGAAAATAAGACATTGTGGTGTAACAAGCAGCCAGGTTAGGAAGTGTTTGCCAACTATCAGCAGCTAACGTAAGCTTAGCCCTAGGGAACCTAGTCCTGAACTGAAAAAACTAACAAAGCTACTGGAGGCTAGCTAGCAGACACATAACGTAAAATAAGAGAACTTTTGATTTATCGGGAGGCACATTTCTAATTTTTTTTGTAAAGGCTATCCACCTCCCAACACCTTGAGAACCTGCGCTAAGCTTCTGTTAGCAACAATTCGATCCCCAAATTGTCGAAGTAATGGAGCATTATTGGGCTCACTAACTCATTTAATTACTGAATTTCAAGTTGTAATCCCTTAAACTACTTGTAGCCCACTGTAATGTGTTACTGCCCAGTGCTGCCACTTGTCATGGGCCACACTTTGTCATTGTGTTGATAAAGTCATAGCTACACTTTGTTGTGTTTGTGCCCCATGCACCCATACAAAAGAGTTGAATCTGACCATTCATCCTACCTGGATGGTCCAGTACACCATTACCAATTTGATTTTATTGAGGTATGAAGACATTTCTGGAAGCTCCCTCCTATTCACATAGCACATTTTGAAAAATGTAATAGGACAGTCATTAATCATCAGTAGCGAATGCTGGCATCTGTTATGATACCACAGTGCCACACCTGTCCTCTTCTACATTCCTTGACAATAAATGTGGTCTGAGAATGACGGTTGAGCTCCACATGCCAGTTAGACTGCTTGTGTGTATGCATGTGGGTAAGTGTGTGCACACTTTGTTTGTTTCATGTTCTCAAGGGGTTCTCTTTCTCTCTCTCTCTCTCTCTCTCTCTCTCTCTCTCTCACTCTCCCTCTCTTTCACTAACTCAGTGACGGGCTCACTAACTACTATGCAAATGTTTTCTTATTGGTGCTTTCCACCATTTTATCCCTCAGGCATCCTACAGGTTTCAAAACAAAATATAATAGTTGCTGCTACCTACAGAGACACAAAGGGAGCTTTGTCTAAATAAACTGGCGCACAGCTATAAAATGATCACTTTAATTTCAGATTCTTTCGCTGTGTTCCCTCAAGCGCTTGTCTTTTCACACATTCATTAACTGGCAAATAAAAATAAAAGTCTTTTTTATCGGCAAACCAGCTGCATAAAAGCAAGAATATCATTCTAGGCTACTTTATTTGGCTGTATTGCTCTGTTTTGTTTTGGGGATTTTTGTGGTTTCTGTGACATGAATGGTGTGGACTGTGGTTAGCATCTCTAGTAAGTAAATGTGCTCTGAGAAGGTATGATGAGCCATGCCTACTTAAAAACTGAGTAGTCCTACGACTGTGCTTGAGTCCACAAATTAGGTGTTCTTGCTTGAAGCAAACAGTGTGTACACGTTTAAACTCTTGTTGACCAAGTAACTGTACTGTTACATTGAACAAAGCAAATTAATTGTAATTATCAGTATTTTAGTGGGGCTTGGTTTTTTTTTTTTAAATGTTTGGTTTTCATATTTGTTCAGAGAGTTAAACATGATTTTCAGTTAGTTGTGATATCTGAAGCTGCAGTGATATGTGGTCACAATGACAAACTAATATATATGTTTACTGCTGATAGTGTGTGTGTGTGTGTGTGTGTGTGTGTGTGTGTGTGTGTGTGTGTGTGTGTGTGTGTGTGTGTGTGTGTGTGTGTGTGTGTGTGTGTGTGTGTGTGTGTGTGTGTGTGTGTGTGAGTGTGGGTGTGGACGTGTGTGTGTACGTGCATGCGTGCATGCATGCATGTCTGTGTGTGTTTCTAATGACAGGATATGTCTGTATAGCAAGTTTTGCCCTGCCTGGTCATAAAAAGTTGTGTTTACAGGACTCTCTGACCTCACATCCTTACATGCAGGTATGGTTCCTGTCCATCTGGTTGTCTGTGCAGACATTCATCATTGACACTACATCAATATAGGAAAAGGATATGGGTGAAAAGTAAGGAGATTAGTATGTTATATGGGCTGTGTGTGGGGACTGTAACCTATCAATCGCTTATTATTGTCCAGCTGTTTTGTATTGTATAATACATCCCAGAGGAATCAATAACTTATTTCAGTGGAACTAATCTGATTTAAAAAAAAACATTAAACAAACATCCCAAGCCCTGTTTAAAACATTTGACTAACTAATTCAATGATTCACTAGCTTAAAAGTTTCTGGCATGCAAATATTGCCACAAATATTACAACTTCAGCAGCCTTTTTGCAGATGAAATATCATAAGATCGTGCAGGGATGTTCCATGTTGCGTTATTCAGTTTTATTGCACAGTCTGTCAAATCTGTGCTCCATTATCAGAGAAAAGCGTGAAGGAAAAGCGCCAGGGAGGAGGAGATGGATCGAGAAGTTGCAGTGAAAATGCTGGAAGGCAAAAGACAAATCACTTTCTGCCTAACCATTTGTCTGAATTTGACTGAGCTTTGCAAAAAAAAGACAGCGAAATAATTTACTGTGTGCTAAAGACAAACATTGCTCAGGCAGCGCTGTATTTTCACTCAAAGAACTAGTCAGTATTCTATGCCAGTGGTCTTATTCCTGCTACGATGCTTCATATTGGTATAGTGACATTGAGACTTCAGCTTTTTTTAATCTATATTGTGTTTGAAATGGGGTGGAGAAAAAGTTGCAAGCCACAAATTAGGTCAGGCTGAGGTCATTGCTAACACATCAGCTGATCTTCAGCTGATCTAAGGAATGACCAATCATGTTGGCTCCTTTAGTAAAGTGTCAGTTTTGAGTGTGTTACATTTCCTTAGTCTATATCGATGACGTTTCATTCACAGATGTCCCTCACCTTACGCGTTCTTTGTGTTGGCATTCTAAACTCTGGTCGATTCGGGAAACATCCTCCAAGCTAGAACCGATAATCAAATTAAATATATTCTCATCACACACTTGACAGCCATTTTACACTTTTATTCTGATGCTATGGTACTATTCTCACAAGTATGTGGTAATATTTTACTACCTTAAGTACAAATAAACCAACAGATCATCAAAAAGTACCTCTTTTCACAACTCTACGTACATCTGACATTGACTGTGTACAAAAAACATCTTAGTTTACTAACACTATGCTCATTGTTCATAACTGAAAGTCAATTTCTGAAAGATGATTTTCCTCCTATCCAGGAATGTTGTGTGGACTAGCCAGACCTTCCTTCGCAGCGCTGTGGAGGAAGATCTGGCAATGCCAGACTAACATTTCAATTGTAGTTGTGAGGAGAAACTCTTGTCTCAAAGGCTTAATGAAAAATACATATTTCACTTCCTCATGTCAACTATGTGGATACGCTGTTGCTTAATACAGGACAGTCATGTTGAAAGGATTTTTTTCCCCCACAGTATTTAAGAGTTCAACAGCAGTTAGCTGTGACTGACTGACCTGGATTTGAAGAACAGCAATTCATACATAAAAGTATGTCAGAGTAATGTATGTATAAATGCAGTAAAACAGCAAACATGGTAGTCTCAGAACAAAACTGGCGAGGCAAAATGAAGATGAATAAAAAGGAGTTACAAAACACCCACAAGCTCTGAAAGATATACTGCTATATCATATAAGTCAGGTGTGTGTGTGTGTGTGTTTATTTTCATGTGTCCTTTTCAGAATGGCAGGGGGGCCGTTGGGGCCTGCAGGCAGAGTGATGAAATATTTGTAGAGAAAAACAAAGCACTTCCTGGCAGCTTGCACAGGCGGCTTCCTGAATATCAGAACAGCGCGGCCAGTTTGACATCCAACACAAGACGGAGGGAAAGGCCGGGCAGAGCGTCCTCCATCTTCATCACAGAGCTTTGAGGCCGTTTAATATTTTGGATTTGCCTCAGTGAAAGAGGGCTGTGTGACTGGCATGCATCCATCTGTGTCCGGAGGCTGGCGCTTGATCAGTGTGCCTTCATGGTTCGTTAAGAAGCTCTGATGCTCTTTCAAAACACGTCTCTCCCTCTCTTGGTTATGATTGCAACATTATGACAGAGCTTACTTCTTTAATTTCTGTTCTTTTAAAGATATACACATGCAAATCTCCTTACTGTGCCAAAGCTGTACGTACAGCTTACGTGGCCAGTCATGTCTGACTTTATAGACACTTGGCTGACCTCTATTCATCTCACATTGGAGTGAATGTCTGCAGAAACCACCTGCTCCTTCTCACAGTCTGTTAGAGTTAAACCCAACAGACTGAGACTGTGAGACATGTTTGTTTACAGTTGCCACACTTGCCACATGCAGACGTTAACTTGGCAGCCTGTAAGAAGAGGAATTAATACAGTATAAAATAATGTTACTTCATCCCTTGGTAAGATGTGATTAATCATACTATTTGTTTCTCTTGTGCAACTTTGCAGCATGTACATTACTACATAAAGTACTACATAGACGTTTGTAATTGTCAAACACAGGTGTAACTGATTACCAGTATTGTGGATTCTACCAACTGGGACAACTGCAGTAAATTTAACAGGTACATTGTTAATGGTATTGGTTACACCTGTGCTTCTCCTGCTATGACACGCCACAGTGGTCCCAGTGAGGAGGGTCTGTGTCGGTTGGGGGGAAAAAAACGTTAAGAAAAGGTCAGAAGTATTAGATTTCTGTCATGTTCACGCAAGTGGGCAGGTATGTATGTGAGAGGTTTTTGTTTTTTTTAATCCCTATGTGGGTAGAATTTTGGCTTAGAGATACTTAGCAAATATTTGACATCCCAGTTTGCAGAGAGATCATGAACTTCTGACCTTTTTTTCAAAAATTCAAACCCGAAAGTTCCCTTTCACAACACACAAGTTTAAAGAAACACTCGAAGCAATGTGCATAGTCCCATTTCAATGAACAAATACACAAAAAAATGTGTTAGATTCATGTGTAGGGTGAATACTGGTGAAGTGGAACAGTTAAGCTTCATCATTTTTATCTTTACATGTATATACTTCCATTGCTAAAAATCAACACTGAGCTCATCGTAAGCAAGTAGGAGATTAAAAAAGATGTGGCACACCATATTGTAGAACCTTGCAGTGAACCACGATGAGTGCTCTACCACTCATCACAAAAAAAAGTGCTGTTTATAATATTATTGTGTATTTAATTCCTTAGGCTTACATTTGAATAACAGTTGAATGTGTTTTGAAGTGACAGTAGCGCCTGGAAAAATGGGGTTTTGCGGGTTTTTTTATGTGTGTTTGAGGAAGAGTCATCCATCCTGTGTTTGTTTCTTTCATGTATCTTCGGCATATGGTAGATCTCTATTGCTATTTAGAATAGTATCATATGAGGGGCTAAGACATTTGGATCATTACCTAAAAGGACGCAGAAGGCAAATTATCAGAAAGTGTCCCACTTCGCCAGTATTCACCCTTGCATTTTTTTGGTAGTTTTTATTTTATTTAAAGTCGCTTTATCTCCTCACTCCACTCCCTACAGCTCCTTAATTAGCACCGGTGAATGCGATCAGCGGATTAGAGGCAGCATTTAAAGTCAACCCTCTGTTTAATCTTGTCCTTCAAAATCTTGGAGCAAATGCTGCATTTAGGTCAAAAATGTTTTTAGACCGGTGTTGCCAGGATAGTGTGAATTTTAGGGCAGTAGCTGTTATGTAATATCTACTGTAACTACTGAATGCCACTCACATACAGTAGGACCTTTTATATCATGACATCTCTTTTTCAAATGTGAAACCCCAAAAGATTGCCTTTAAAAATTGCAAGCATAATGTGCTTGCTTCAATTTGAAATAAGTATGTAAAAATGCAGTTCATGATGATTTTTTTTAGATTTCTTTGGTAGATTCTAGCTTTTTTATTTTTCTTCTTCTCACTCCATGCCCCACAACTCCTTAATCAGCACAGGTGAGTCTAATGTTGTGGTTGATTGGAGCCACTGGCAACTTTGTTGGCTCCTGCTGCTGCCGCTCTTTGTCTTTTTCCTGCACTTGTCAGTTATCTTCCCCTTCATTCAGTGTTGTTACTCCAAACTGAACATTGATGATGAAAAAGATGATAATCAATTGGACGAATAACACAAGTAAAAGAAAATAAGAGGAGCGTAAAGACTTGAATGGGATGTTTAGTTGCAGTTTGTTCTGACATCACAGAAAACGTCGCCTAGCTATTCATCTCTTTAAGATTTTCTATCAGGATATGAGAAATTTAAGACATTTTATTGCAGAAAAAAAAAAATTAAAGTAAATAAAATCCAAAACAGGAGATATAAAATATATAGAATTACTGAAACAAATAAATAAATACCATAAGTTAACAAAAAGTGTATTTCATGTTTTATCAAACTTGCTTACCTCAAACGAATCCTTTTTTGAGGGATAAACTAATTTTGATTTAAATTGAAGAAGTCTGTATGATAATTGTATTCTCATTTGCAGGCGTTGTTGTTATGTTACAATGTCTGAAGAGTGAGGAAATACAAAATACTCTAGGGAGAAGGCATCACCATACATTCATACATACATACTCAATGTATGTATTTCCAATTTAGTTTCCCAACTACTTTGTGTACGTTCCCCTGTTCATCCGTGCCTGCTTAGCTTTAAATGTTACTTTGCCATATTTTATTGGTGTTATTTACTCTGCTATCATTTTCATACAGTACAGGCCAAACGTTTGGACACACCTTCTCATTCAATGTGTTTCCTTTATTTTCATGACTATTAACATTGTAGATTCTCACTGAAGGCATCAAAACTATGAATGAACACATATGGAATTATGTACTTAACAAAAAAGTGTGAAATAACTGAAAACATGTCTTATATTTTAGATTCTTCAAAGTAGCCACCCTTTGCTTTTTTTGATAGCGCTGCAAACCCTTGGTGTTCTCTCAATGAGCTTCATGAAGTAGTCACCTGAAATGGTTTTCACTTCACAGGTGTGCCTTGTCAAGGTTAATTAGTGTAATTTATTCCCTTATTAATAAAAAAGCAAAGGGTGGTGTTTTCAGTTATTTCACACTTTTTTGTTAAGTACATAATTCCACATGTGTTCATTCATAGTTTTGATGACTTCAGTGAGAATCTACAATGTAAATAGTCATGAAAATAAAAAGGAAACGCATTGAATGAGAAAGTGTGTCCAAACTATTGGCCTGTACTGTAGGTGTTGCCTTTACACAAGAATCTCTCAAAGTCTTAACTAACTTGAACCAAACTTTTTTTTATTTTACTATTAATATTATTTTTTTTAAGATTAATTTTTTGGGCATTTTTTAGCCTTTATTTCGATAGGACAGCAGAATACATGAATGGGGAGATAGAAAAGGGGAATGACTATGGAGTTATATTACTGCCATTAGTCAAGAGCGCATTATTTCAATTTGAGAGCATTTCTCACTGATATTACGTTCAGATTTCTTGCTCTCACACTCAAATAGTCACTGCTTGCGCTCAAAACCTTGCTCTCACACTCAAATAGTCACTGCTCGTGCTTAGATTTGCTCTGCTTGTGCTCAAACTTTCTTAGACTCAGATATGTTGTTGTTTGGACAGATTTCCTGCTCTCAGCTTTGAACCTTCTCCTCGCACTCAGGCTGATTCTGCTCGCTTGCAAATTTTCTGCTCTCGGATCTCTCCTGCGCGCTTGGATTTTTTTGTGTTATAACCCCTGCCAAAAGTCAACAACCAATAGAATGCCAGCTGTAGTGTTGACCAATGAAATGATCCCTGCCCCGTTGAGGGTGCGTTCACTTTACGTTAGAACGTCTGTTGAGGGCGGCTGCACTATAACCGATAACTGTAACCAAGTTTATATATCCCCGCGCCGTTCATTGCTTTATTATAAGTATATGTCAACAATGTGCACAGAATGGTCGACGCACTTTCACCTGCACCCATCAGGAAACGGGAGAAAGCTTTGAAGTGGGACATATGAAGATATGTCCACAACTACGAGGGTGAGTAACATAACTTAAGCACCTAGCTAGCTAGCTAACATATGGCGCTAGCATATAGCCTAGCTTGATGTCCATAAACAAATAGATTTTCTTTATTGTATAGCTAGATTGAACGACATATGACGGACTGTATGTGTATATGTGATGACCTCACTTTGTATTTTTTCCTCGTTTGGTTAACCATGTTCCTGGGATTTGGCTGATTTCATGTTAGAGCCAGTAGTAGAACCTAAACTGTAATATAACTGAAAGAACACAAGAAACTGGATTGTTTGTGTCAGCTTTTGCATCACTGTTGTGTTGTTCATCAGAATTTAGTCTTCATTCCTTCATATAGCATTAGTCTGAAAATGATGAATTCATATCAGTCTGTTTAAAAAGTTGTAACATTAATTACAATTTCACCACTATAATAAAAACAAATCTAGAAATGATATGCTTTCTTATTTGCTCCTTAAATAGCAGTTATTTGTTTAATTAATACAAAGCAAACTGAACTGAAAAAACAAGTATTTTGTTTCACATTCTTTTCATCCAGGTGGGGCTGAGGGGCTCGACCCCTGTTGATCTGTGTGTGTCATATCACCAACCCATGATAGCTAGAATTCACCCTGCTGCTCCAGATCTACCTACTGTATGACTGACTACAGACTACAACCATCTGGTCCAGATCTACCTACTGTATGGCTGACTACAGACTACAACCATCTGGTCCAGATCTACCTACTGTATGGCTGACTACAGACTACAACCATCTGGTCCAGATCTACCTACTGTATGACTGACTACAGACTACAACCATCTGCTCCAGGTCTACCTACTGTATGGCTGACTACAGACTACAACCATCTGCTCCAGATCTACTTACTGTATGGCTGACTACAAACTACAACCATCTGGTCCAGATCTACCTACTGTATGGCTGACTACAGACTACAACCATCTGGTCCAGATCTACCTACTGTATGACTGACTACAGACTACAACCATCTGGTCCAGATCTACCTACTGTATGGCTGACTACAGACTACAACCATCTGCTCCAGGTCTACCTACTGTATGGCTGACTACAGACTACAACCATCTGCTCCAGATCTACCTACTGTATGGCTGACTACAGACTACAACCCTCTGCTCCAGATCTACCTACTGTATGGCTGACTACAGACTACAACCATCTGCTCCAGGTCTACCTACTGTATGGCGGACTACAGACTACAACCATCTGCTCCAGATCTACCTACTGTATGGCTGACTACAGACTACAACCCTCTGCTCCAGATCTACCTACTGTATGGCTGACTACAGACTACAACCATCTGCAAGTTTTGTTTGTAGTGAACATCAACAGCTGCACTAAAAGTCTCTTGGGTTCATATGGGACTTGGTTGTTCTCCATACTGCGTCACACACTATATTATATTAGTATATTTTTTGTTTTGTTATATTAGTACAAACAACAGTAAGTATCATTACTTAACCACAGTATATATTATTCTGGTGTACACTGTTGACTTGACTCCATGCTATTAATTATACATCACTTTAGCTTACCACTACCTCATAATTTAACCTTAATTGCTCTTGTATAGTTCATTTATCTTCTACTAGTTGTATATACCTCCTATTTAATTGAATTATTCTTAATTTGTGTTGCAATACCTGAATCATCCCTCTTGTGAACACTAGGCTTATCTTATCTTTATTCATAACCCTGCTCACAAACTCACCTTAACCTGGGTCATCTGTTTGCCAATATCAATGTTCCTGCTACAGTAAATCCTATAGGCAAATTGTTCTGCTTTCACCGTTGTATGAACAATACACTTTTAAGGTTTTGTGTCAAATATTGTGCAATTTGTTATGAATTACTCATTGTTTTGACAAGGTAAATTAAAGCTATTTACCAAGTGTCAGCTCTGGTCAATTTAATTGTACTGTTTTTTTTGTTATAAATGTTATGGAAAATGAAAAAAACAATTTGCCTTGATCAGGGTTTTAATTTGTTGCAAATATGAACATGGTTTTAATAATCTGTATCTTATTGTTCTGAAAAACTACAATGATTTAAGAAATATCAGTGATACTTATCAACATTTATTGAATTGATTGAATATATTGGCAGACATTACAGGCACCTATTCATGTCAACAGAGAAAACAATAGTTTGTTCTCTCTTTTATCACTTTGATTATGCAGGTGATGGGGCAGAAAGAGGGGTGAAGTCCTTGTAGATCTTTGGCGCTTTGAGGACAGAAAGATCCAGCAACTCTCCACTGTTGTCTTTGTATAGTATGCTCCTATTAAAGACAAATTCATAGACATCAACACATAAGATATTAGGTGTACATAGCTTTCTTTAACATCATTACTATACATACATACATACATACATACATACCTTATCTGATTTGGTTTTGTGGATATCAGTAATTTTCTCTCCCAGGCCTGGTTGTGCACCCTGTGAATTTAAGCAAGAAACATAAATGATAAGTGTATGTAACATGATTTTACTATTATATTACAACAGGGATACTTCAGTCACACCTAGAAGAAGAAAAACAAACAAAACACTTGTTTTTTTCTGCTCAGTTTGCTTTGTATTAATTAAAAAAATAACATATTTAAGTTGCAAATAAAGCATAACATTTCTAGATCTGTTTTATTATAGTGGTGAAATTGTACTTAACAGACTGGGTCCGTGTACTTTTTCGTTCATTCGATTTTCATTAAATAAACAGGTATTATAAAACAAAAAACAAATGGTTATTTGATTTTCGTTTTAAAATATGAAATTTGAAATTGAAATACAAGGCGTTTTTTCCTTTTCATGGTCAAAAGGGGATGGGAGAAATTTAAAATATGCTATGATTTTCATTTTCTATTTCATATAACAAAAAAACAACAACACTCAAATAGAAATGAAAAAAGGTCCTTGTACTTTTTCGTTCATTCGATTTTCATTTCATAAACAGGTATTGAAAAACAAAAAACGATGGTTATTTGATTTTCGTTTTAAAATACAACATTTGAAATTGAAATACAAGGCATGTTTTCCTTTTCATGGTCAACAGGGGATGGGAGAAATTTAAAATATGCTTTGATTTTGATTTTCTATTTTATATAACAAAAATAAAATCACTCAAACAGAAACGAAAAAAGTCTTGTTTTTTCATATTCAGAGACCGGATGTTGTCATTTCCAAGGCCGCAGCACCAGCCTAGCCTACCAGTGTTGCTTTCAGCCCAGGCTAAAATTACTTTGGAAACCTGTACTCTTGATAATGCTTGGGGGGAATTTTATTTCATAATGTCACATGTATTTATTACCCTCTCTCCCTGCCTCCCTCTGACTCTCAGTCTCTTCCCGCCACAGACAACTTCGCCCAAAAAGAATCGAACCAGCTGACTGAGGAAACAGACTTTCAGTTCACGGCTGTAACGGTACTGTTACGCCACCGTTAACAATCCCAGCAAACTTTCTGTTGCTGCCGTTAAACTTGCTGATCTGGCAGAGAGTCACCGGGGGTTCAGGATCAGATCATGGGGATCAGACCTCCGGTGCTGGGTCTAATATTCTAATATTAGCTGCTGCTGCAGCTAGCTAGCAGCTAGCCACCAGCCCTGTGACCTCGGTCCCTGCGGTTCGCTGGCGTTACCCGCTCTAGCTGAGCTGGGAATCTGCCGCGCTTGTGATTTATTCATATTTTCTTTTCTTTGCAGTGATATGCTATGATGCACTGATGCCAGGCAGGCTTGCTGCTGCTTTTAGTCAGAGTCTGTGAGATAACAAAACTTAATAAAATATAAAATATAACTTGCATATAAACAGACGGAATAAATAAAAGTCCCCGGAAATAAATATAAGTAAAACATATGTATTTAGGCTATTGAACTATAATGACTAGCTAATGCCTATATATGTATTGCCTCATTTATGTATTTCATGTTCTATTTCATAGCCATATTTATTATGTAAAGGGTGGCAAAAAACGGATGATCAGTCGCTTAGGAAGTTATAGGCTACAGTTTCCCTCAATTGCAGCTGGGACATTCTAACGCTTAACGTGAAAAAGCTTAACGTGAAAAAGCTTAACGTGGTTTAATGTAACTAAACAGTCAGTTATCAGTCACATAACGTCCATAATAATTGGACTTTGGTTTAGATTTTTTGACAGTTTTCAGTGGTTATGAGGAGCAATATGAGAGAAAATTTGGTAAACACTGATCATTGCTTAGGTACATTAAACCACATTAAGCTTTTTCACGTTAAGAGTTAGAATGTCCCGGCTGCAGTTGTTTTTTAATACCTGTTTATGAAATGAAAATTGAATGAACGAAAAAGTACACAGACCAGACTGATATTAATTCATCATTTTCAGACTAATGCTATATGAAGGAATGAAGACTAAATTCTGATGAACAACACAACAGTGATGCAAAAGCTGACACAAACAATCCAGTTTCTGGTGTTCTTTCAGTTATATTACAGTTTAGGTTCTACTACTGGCTCTAACATGAAATCAGCCAAATCCCAGGAACATGGTTAACCAAACGAGGAAAAAATACAAAGTGAGGTCATCACATATACACATACAGTCCGTCATATGTCGTTCAATCTAGCTATACAATAAAGAAAATCTATTTGTTTATGGACATCAAGCTAGGCTATATGCTAGCGCCATATGTTAGCTAGCTAGCTAGGTGCTTAAGTTATGTTACTCACCCTCGTAGTTGTGGACATATCTTCATATGTCCCACTTCAAAGCTTTCTCCCATTTCCTGATGGGTGCAGGTGAAAGTGCGTCGACCATTCTGTGCACATTGTTGACATATACTTATAATAAAGCAATGAACGGCGCAGGGATATATAAACTTGGTTACAGTTATCGGTTATAGTGCAGCCGCCCTCAACAGACGTTCTAACTTAAAGTGAACGCACCCTCAACGGGGCAGGGATCATTTCATTGGTCAACACTACAGCTGGCATTCTATTGGTTGTTGACTTTTGGCAGGGGTTATAACACAAAAAAATCCAAGCGCGCAGGAGAGATCCGAGAGCAGAAAATTTGCAAGCGAGCAGAATCAGCCTGAGTGCGAGGAGAAGGTTCAAAGCTGAGAGCAGGAAATCTGTCCAAACAACAACATATCTGAGTCTAAGCAGAAAGTTTGAGCACAAGCAGAGCAAATCTAAGCACGAACAGTGACTATTTGAGTGTGACAGTAAGAAATCTGAACGTAATATCAGTGAGAAATGCTCTCAAATTGAAATAATGCGCTCTTGACTAATGGCAGTAATATAACTCCATAAATGACATGCAGCAAAGGGCCACAAGACAGAGTCGAACTCGGGCCCGCTGTGTCAAGGAGTAAACCTCTATATATGGGAGCCCGCTCGACCAACTGAGCTAGCTGGGCATCCCATTTTGCAGTTATTATTGATTAGATATTAATTTCTTTGTACATGTATAAAAAGGAAATGTGCAATGGACTCAGAAGTGTTAACAACTGTCTGGAAGGGGGTGACAGAACATTGCAATAAAGTATTTAAAAAATTAAAAAATAAAAACTTGGAACAGAGATTGTGAAAGCCTTATCTCACACATTTGAGTTCCTCTAGCAGCTTACACCTACAGTACACGCATACAAACCTACATTATGACACTTCTTTAATTGCAGTCATCGTTATACTGTCAGTGTTCACATGTATAGAAGCCCAAATGTGACATAAATGAGTGAAAGAAATTTTTTAATAAATGAGCCTGATTAAAAATAGCAATGTAAATAGATTCATGGGCAATACATAAAGAATATTATTATTGTTTTATAGTTATTTATTTTTCCATATTTTTTGAAATCTATATCCACATTTCTTAATTTATTTACACATTTATTTATTGTGTATGTGTTTATCTCCATGTGTAATAATCCACATTTCCACCATCCTAAATTATCATATAGCAGATGTGGAGATAAATAAATAAGCATATGCATGTATTAATGAATACATATGTCAAAATAAATATTACGATAATCACATTCGTAAAATAATTCATATCCCACCATTTTCATGGCATATATGATAGCTAATATTTTACCATGCCACAATTTCCAATTCCTGGCAGTCTTGGAGATAAAGTACATTCCACAAAGACATTTTTGTGTCTTTAGAATTCATATGATTAATAGTAAAATTATTATTTAGACATAGGGTTAAAGGTTGGTGCAAACCCCAACAAGCTAATATTACTTTTAGCCCATACAGTATGTGACCGCAAATTCCTTTCCAAATACTTAAGATTGTCGACCTCTGTGCTATGCCACTTCTTTTTTTTTTAAGATCCCAGAACCATCACCCATGAGCCCGACTACTGCTAGTTGCCTGTGTTTTCGGTCTGATATCAGGCAAACTCCATTGGAACACAGATCTAAACCTTAACTTGAAGTCATGCCATTTGGATCATCAAATTATCAAAATCTCAATCGAATCACACTTAAAAGGAAGTAAAATTAGCTATTTGGACCATCAGGTAAAACATTAGTTACTGTGTTCTGCAATTGGTTGTCTGGCAACATTACAGTGATGACAATACATTGCGTCCAGCATAGAAGTGGTTACAGCCCATAACATCCTGAACTTTTGTTTTTACATTACGTTTGTTGTACAGATTAAAGAAACAATATATAATGATTCAACTAGTAAAGTTTAGAGATGTTGGTAGTTAGCTAAGCTAAGTAAGCTAAGAAGTACACACAAAGGCATACGGCCACCCACTACCGTCCCTTGGTGTAAATCATTTCAAGGAATGTGCATGTTTATTAGCAAGAGTGTAACGGAAAGAATTGCTCCCCAAAAGGGCTTTCAACAGATTAATTGATAAGCCTGACTTTATAAATGCTACAAACATAATAATGGTTTGTTTTCATATGATTTGTCTACAAATAACTATGAAATATAGAGTATGCCTACGGCAGTGATGGATTATGGGATTGCGTTTCACTGGAATTGCACCTCGTATTTCATGTGACAAATAAAAAATTGACTGGATGCAGGCCTGAACATGCTGGGTGAAAATTATCAAAGACATGGCATTTTTACACTTCTAGGACACAATGTGTTGTATTCATTGACATGTTCACATTATGTAAATTTGGATACCTACAGTAGAGTAGATGCTATAGTTTAGGTGAGTTAGCTGTTAAATCTGAACCTGCTGAACATTGGTGCCTTGAAAACATGCAATATTGCAGTTTCAAAAGTATCTTCTTAAAAGTAAGTTTAAGTTATAACCAAGTTTTTAGTCCAGATATAATTTGTTTGCATTTAAAAAAAAAACTAAAGTATTCAGTATCGTGTCGGGTCTGTAGATAATACTAATTACATGGTGACCTGACCACGTCTGCTGAATATCAGTTGGGACACAATCCAACACAATGAGTAATTACTAGGCTTTATCTTATCACCAAGAGCCTTTTTTATTACTTGAGCCTCATCACTCGGAGTTGCTTAAGTGTTGAAATCTTTCAGACTGCTCATCTAAAGCAAAAACAACAACATTTCAACAGCTGCACTTGTATTAACAAGCAGGATTAAACTACAGGGAAAAATAGTTTGTGTTCAGGAAGGGGCGTTGGAGAGAGATAAAGAGGATATGATGGTATGTACAAGTATTGGAGTAGTAGGAGAAGAAATGAATGCATGGATCATTAGCTTGAGGTAAGTTACATCATATTGGACAAACTCGACAGACAGCCTGAGACCGTCTATTTTACAAAAAACAGCACTTTATTGAAGTAGGAACCTTTGGAAAGTACCACATTTTTTCCAGCATACCTTCCCCGTAACTTTCTTTCAGTAGAACTCATTAATGCAAGTGGGGTGCAGGCATTATTGTCTGGAATGTTTTCAGTGGGGCAAAATGTCAATGTTGTTTTCAGGCATCTTTTTTTAGATTGTGTGTGAAATCACGCATAGGTTGATACTTTGCTACCTTCCAATTGCAATATTGTGGTTAAAATATTGTGGCAGAAAATCAAGCCAATTTCTTTATGATCACATTGTCACGGAAACATTGAGGGAGATTTCTGTGCTTTTAAACACTGTTCAGCTCTCCTCTTCCTTTTCATTTAGAAGAATACACAGTGGCATAAAAAAGGTAAAAAGGCCAATTTTTAAGCTCTTTTGACAACACATATATCCACTCTGACCATGGCCTTTGAATTTCTTTCCTCCTTTGAAAAGAGACAAGCTAGTTTTTACGGTTGCTGTGTCTAAATGTGTAGACTATATATATTATATACTATATTATAGTTCACTGCATTTTGCCATACTTCTCAGTGTGAACGCATTTATGCACTCAAAATAGCAAGTATAAATACAAAAGTACGCAAATTGAGACGCAACGTGTTTCCAGTTTTAAAGTTTAAAAAGTGCATAGGGGTGGTGTGTGGCTGGAAGCAGTGACTTCATGCAGTCTTCTTAGACATAAACCCTTTGGTTTTTGTACAGATAAAACAAACTACACGTTACATGCTAAATAATGAGCTTTAGAGGTGCTGCCAGGCGGATTCTGTTGTTTTTTGGCAGAGCCAAGCTAGCTGTTTCCGCCTGTTTGCGGTCTTAATGCTAAGCTAATCGGCTAACTCTCAGCAGGAAAACAAACAAGCATATTATATATACAAATATCAAACTGTCTGTAAATTGCTTTTCCACACTTATCGTATCACCAGGACGTAGATATTTCGGGGACATTTTATACGGTCTTGATAGTAAAATTCCATCATCTAAATAAAGTGCGACCAGCAGCACATAAAAAGAGGATCATTGCAAATATTGAAGCAGACTGGTCTTCCATTTCCTGAGCTACTGTTCCTTGTTTCCGTGGGAATTGATTCAGAGCTATGCAGCACTTTGAATGACCCTTGCCGGACTACGTCTGTGATCATGATGCAAACTCTAGTGTCCCGTCCTGACCGGGAACTCCAGGCCAAATAATTAGTGTGTGATCTGTTGAAGATAAATGCTTTCCCAGAGAAAGTGGGGACATTTAATGCTTCTCTAATTCCACTGGGGTGAACATGTTTGTGGGCATATGTGACTTGTCTTCATCCAAATGTGTGTTTTCATTGCTTAATTTGCACCACTGCCTAAGACTTTGACTTAGAGGAGTGATAAGCTGTGTGGGATTGCGTCTTCGGACTGTCGAGTGAGCATTTTGTTCCATCTCTGAAGTTGTTAATAGCTTTTAAAGGCTCTCTGCTATGTGTAATGCCCCTGGTATGACGGATCAGGAGACAGCTGTATTATCGCACCGGCACGTCTTGTAAAAAACTATTCTTTAATACTGTGCACCACATGCCATCTTTGTAAATTAAAAACACCATATCAATGCCAAGTCGTATTTTTCCTTTTGTTTATCTCGCCTATATCATATTTGAATGTGTTAAAAAAGACTCAAACTATTTTGTTTAATATAGTTGGGAAGTGCACAAACACGTGCAGCTTCTTCCAGGCACTGGTGTTAACAAAACCTCTGCACAGCATTAATGCACCATCACCAGTGTTCATCTCTAGATACTAAACAGCACACGTTGCTAGGATAAATGTACAAAAAACAAGTGGTGAAGTAAAAGGGATGCTTTTTTGTTTCTTCTTTATATACAAAATACAGCAGCTCAGACAATAATCCTCACCAAAATAATAATGGCTGCATCAAACCTTTTCATCAAGTTACCTACAAATAAACCGTTGTTTCTTATAATGTCATTCTCTTTGTGGCTCCACTTTGAGACAAAGAGAGACTAGATGAGAAGTGACATTGAGCAATTTTGGTGGCTCTTTTGGAGGGTCAACTTGACAAAGTGTACACAACAGCCACTCGCTCCCATGCGACGTAATCTTCGTGTTCGATTTTGACCTGACAATTTCTAAAAACATTCCCAAGAAGGCTTGCTCCTTGGCCTTTTGAAAAATTGGCTTTATTTGGTTTTGTAAACACTGCCCAAAAAAACCCCACTGTGGGCTTTGAAATGAGATCTGTACAGGGACAAGCTGGCATACCCGTTGGCAGAAGTCAATAACACTGGCCAGGCCTGACCACTGCTGCCACACAGACCCAAATACACTTAACAGACACACCAGGTCTGCTTTAGGTTTTGTAAAGAACGAAGGAAAGACGAGAGAACACAGACAGACATACAGATATTGACCTTTTGACTTTTAAAACATTGAGATAAAACATAAACATTTCTTTTGAAACTGGGTGTTAAAATAACACCAACAAAATCAACATACAATATCAAATTAACTGAAACTAACCGTCCCGTAGAGGAAACTACTAAGCAAGCAATTCTTTTTTGCTAATGACAATCACATCGTTGAAAAAAAAACCTTGAACTTTAAACAGAGTCACAAGCCTTGTGTTGTATTGTTGGTCAGTTTTGCCTGGTGAAGATGAAAAATTAAGAGTGCTTCCCTTAATTGTTCCTCTGGGAATAAGGAACTGAAAACACAGAAACACAGTGATGAAACCAACCTTGTGAAGCGCACAATCACGTCACATAAAAAGTAACGGACATGACAGAACAGAGAGATGCTAAAGGTGAATATAGGGACGTCTCCATATTTTGTTTATTTAAGTCTCCAGATTTGGGGGGATTCAGACTGCTAAGCATAGAAATGACTCGGCTACTTACTGCTTGGCTTGTTGTGTGTTATTCAGGGGCGTAGCACAGAATTCTGGGCACTGTAGAAAGGCATTCTCTATGGGCCCCTCCCCCCCAGGTACAGCTATTTATTCTGGCATCTTTTTTGGGCCGTCCTCACATGAGGGCCCAGGGTACTCAGTCCCCTTTCCACCCCCAGTCTGATACCCCTGGTGTTGTCTCCCATTTTCCAAGTCACTACAGGGATTCACCTCCTACATTCTCTCTAAGATTATTTTTGTGGGCATTTTCGGCCTTTATTTTGACAGGACAGCTGAAGACATGAAAGGGGAGAGAGAGGAGGAAAGACATGCAGCAAAGGGCCACAGGTCGGAGTCGAACCCGGGCCAAATGCATTGAGGAGTAAACCTCTATATATGGGCGCCCCACCTCCTACATTCTCAATGGCATTACTGTATTTCAGTATTGATTTTCCTGAGAATACATTTTATGAAATGACAGTTTGTGTTTCTCTGTACTTATTTATGAATATGTATGTATGGTGCATTTCAAGATGATAAGGTTACTGTAAATACTTGTTTGTCCGTCTTGTTATTGTGGTGTACAGTCATGTCTTTGCCCAGGTCTCTTAATCAACCTTTCAGGGGGGTTGAAGCGCTTTGGATGAACATCAGTCTACCCATTGGTGGATAGCGTGATCACTAAAGAAGTGATTGAGCTTTTAAACTGACAGGAACCAGAACAAAGAACCAGCAGAGAACAGCACAGTATGTACACATGGGAGTTTCCTCTGTACAGAACAACATGTTTCAACATTTAATACCGAGGTTGAGAATCTACAGAGCTGACCACAGGAAGGACTGGTCTGATAAAATAGGAAGCCTTTGCTTTTAACTGGGAAAGGGCGGTCTGTATTCCTACATATTCCCATAATGGGAAATACTGGGTTGATCTCTGGTATTTGTGACATAACATTTTTTTTACTCCTTTATTTTGCAAAAAATTTAATATTTATATTAAATAAAGAAATGGCATGACTTTAAAAGTTATAAATCGTTTTTACTCTGATTAATGGCAAACAACATATGTTAGTGCTTTAAAAATCAAGCTAAAAGCACCAGTCAGTATATTTTCTATTTCTGTGCTTTGGTCCACCGTTGGTTAAGAAAACTCTGTGATATGTGGTCTCAGTGTTTTCCCACAGTTTACTTACTGCTAAGCAGAGTTGGCTCTATTAGCCGCTCCAGCATACTGAGATGTCGGGAAGGGTGCTGCCATGTGGGATATTGTGCAGGAGGTGCCAAGTATTTCCACTGAAATGGTGTTGGTGGAGTTAATGTTACTCACTGTTGTCTTTTTGCCCTTGTTGAAATGGAAACAGTTGGCACACAAAGCAGAGTGCACGTGTATATGTAGACGCAGATAACTACATTAATTCCCTAAGCCAAAACTTAAACATCAGCACTTAATGCATAACTTACTCAGATCGGAAATATGCTTAATTTCTTTGTTAGATAAAAAGTAGTCTATATCAACTACGTTTCATTTAGGAGATTGTTCTGGTCCCGCCGGATGTCCCTCACCTTCCACTTTTTTTGTGTTGGAATTCTAAACTCCAGTCAATTTGGGAAACATCCTCCGAGCCAGAACCAACAATCAAATTATATTTATCTTTTTATCATACTCTCAACAGCCATTTTAATTCCAGAGCTCGCCTCCTTACGTGCACACAAAACAAGTTCCTTCCAGAGGCTAGTTTGCAGAGGCACCGTTGTCCGTCCCGCGCTTAGCGTCGCCCATGACGATTGTGATTGGTTTAAAGAAATGCCAATAAACCAGAGCACAAGCTGTGTGGACTAGCCAGACCCTCCTCCTTTGGGCTGTGGAGGAAGGTCTGGCAATGCGAGACTTGATGAAACGATGCCACTCTCGTGTCAGGCTGTAGGTTAGCTTAGCATAAAGACTGTAGCAATACCACTGTAAAAATACTCTGTTACAAGTACAAGTACATAAGTATTACCAACAAAATATACTTAAAGTTCCAAAAGTAAAAGTACTCATTATGCAGAATGGCACATTCCAGAATAAAGTATACTATATAATTGTATTTTAATTATGGATGTATTGATGTGTAAGCATCACTTTAATGTTGCAGCTGGTAAAGGTGGAGCTAATTTAAACTATAACTAATTAATCTACTGCTGGGTAGCCTAATCCATAATAACACATCATCATTTATTAGGTTATTAGGCCATATTTTGTATAAATAATCTGATTTTGCAAATATCTAATGTTGTCAGATAAATGCAGGCGAGTAAAAAGTTCAATATGTAAGTATTAAGTAGCATAAAATGGAACTACTGCAGTAAAGTACAAGTACCTTAAAATGTAACTTAGGTACAGGACTTGAGTAAATGTACTTTCCACCGCTGTGTGTAGAGACGGGAGAGTCATATTGCATCGCACATTCATCTAACTCTCAGAAAGAAAGAGAATAAGCATATTTCTCAAAATGTACTCAAACTTTTTCTTTAACTCTCACCCCCCTTAACTGTACAATCAAATCCCAAAATGTCCAAACTGATTATCACACACACACACACACACACACACACACACACACACACAGGACATACATTTGTAGTTTCCTTTCTTTCTAGGTGTTATTTTATCATGTTATTGCTCCACAACTCCACTCACTGGTTGTTTCAATTACAAATAACACCCCCCAGCAGACATGCACATAATTAGAACGCTGACGTTACACTCAGTCTCTCTCAAATTCTTTTTGTGGAAAAAAAAGCTGACGTCAAGTTGGCTGACGATAAAAGCCCAGCATGGTGCAAAAACAAGACCTCACAGATTGTACTCCTCTGTGCTTTCTGTAATTTATGTAGAGGTCATTGTCAACGGCTCCACTCTGTGTGTGTATGTGTGTGTGTGGGTGTGTGGGTGGGTGTGTGTGAATTTCAGGCAATGAGAAGTTTGTGCAGTTTAAGTGAGATTCAGAGAGGAAGAGCATGTTGTAATGATCAAGATTTTTATCAGGGTGTAGCATTGACTCACAGAGATCAAGCACAGAGATAGTGAGCTGAGCTCCTGTGGGCGGCCATGAAATGTTCTCCTCTGTTCCGGGGCGAGGAAGCTCTTTACATGAGATGGAGACATCACCGGGCGAAGAATGTTTATGTTTAACAACGGTAACTTTAAAGTTTAGTCATCAGAATCTGTGTCCTTTAAAGATCAAGACAAACAGGCAATCAGGGATTCAGGTTGACTCAAGTTGTTTATAGTGAGATCATGTTTCAAGTGTATATTTTTGAATAAGTACATACTTAAGTACAATTCTTAAGCACAAATTTGAGGTACTTGAGTTTTTTAAATTTCAGGCCACTTTATACTTTGACTCGACTACAGCCAAATACTGTACTTTTTATTCCACTTCCTTTATTTGAAAGCTAGAGTTACTAGTTACTAGTAGAGTATTATAATATTATAATACTCACAGAAAACAATTGTCTGCATAATTGAGTATTTTCACTTTTTTATTTTAAGTGCATTTTGTTAATAATACTTTTTATAATAATTTCAATGCATGCCTTTTATTTGTAATGGATTCATTTTCCAGTGTGGTATTGCTACGTTTACTTAAGTTAAGAATCTGAAGACTTCTTCCACCACTGCTTGATTTTAATCTACTACAAGTATGATGACAACATTTTCAAAATGCAGGATATGAAATAGTTCATTGTCATTCTTTAGTGCTAAAGAGAACATAATACTCTTTACTAAAGGGCCAAAGTGCCAGCAACATCATACTTTCTATAAAAGTGCAATAAGAATATAAATATAGAATACACATAGTGGCAGTATTACAGTAAAGCAAATGCTAAACAATAAGGGAAGCCTCAATTTATAGAAAGTCATTTTTTAAGCTTGTCACTGTATCACCACAAGAGGGAGCTGTCAGTCTAATTATGGTAAAGCCTCTCCTGCACTCTGCAAGATACTAAACAGCTGCCTACATGGTCTAAACTAAAAACGATCTCCTATATTTAAAAAAAAAAAAAGATGACATTATGAAACACAACTCCTTTTTTTTTTTTCTGTGTCATCCTAGAATTTCTCAGCAATTTTGCGCCACTCTGCCGCGTTGCAATGCATGCATTTTCTTTGAAGTTGAAAAACCTCGGTGGCATGTGGATATTGTTCTGCTCCTTAAATCAGAGCTAATGCCTCCTGGGATCGTTACCAAAAAGACTTTTCACCTACAGCCAATGATACTTTTCTCAGTCTTGATAGGAGATCAATTAGTAAATTGCAGATTAGAGGGTCATGGAGGGAGGCTTTTGACTTTGCAGTAACACTGTCTCTCCTCCCCTGTGTGTGCCAGCCTAAAAATATGACTTTATCCAGAACAATGATAAAAAAAATGCTTTAAGCGTCAGAACAGCATGTACTGAATCCTAAACAGATATAGGGGCTCTGTCTGTATGGTGAGAACAATCTGTTCTTATCACATGTATTGACTCAAAAGCTTTAAGTCATTTTCCTTTTCTGCAAGCGGTATAAGTAACACATGACCAAAGGTCTACTACACCAATGCGAGCGGCCCTGTGAGGCTTTGGACACAGCTGTGCTTTGAACTAAATGCTAATATCAGCATACTAATATGCTCAAAATGACAATGCTAACATCCTGATGTTTAGCAGATATAATGTTTACCATGTTCACCAGCTTAGTTCAGTGTGGTAGTATGCTAATTAGCAAGAAAAGCTGAGGCTGATGGGAATGTCATTAGTTTTGCAAGTATTTGGTCATTTAACATTTTTTTTCTCTGACCTGATGATGGCACCAGTTGAAATGTTAATGGATTATCAATGTTATTACATCCTGAAGTGGGGGAATGAATGTCTGTACCAAAATGTGTGCCAGTCTATTGAGTAGATGGACTGGATAGGCCACTTGAAAATGTTGACCTTGCTGGTGGTGTTAAAAGTCTGGGGATCATCAAAGTCATATGATTCATCCTCCGGTAAAACACAGATACCTGTGCTCTGTATTTCATGGCAATCCATCCAGTAGTTGTTGAGGTATTTCAGTCTGGACCTAAGAGGTCGACTGACCGACAGAGCGACTTTGTCATCCCGATAATCTTCAGTTAGCCAACAAGTTAGCCAGTCTGAGGGCAGTAATGGTCCATGCACAGCAGTCACAACAGGGTTCAGATGGTTCAGACACACACACACACACACACACACACACACACACACACACACACACTGAGTTAGCTTGACTTTGTGAGCCGTGTCCTGAAAAACAGGTCAGAACCTTCTTTTGCCTGGCATTTTCAAGTAATTTGCCTGGACAGGATAAAGTCTGACAATAATAGAAAGGTGAATCCCAGTACTCCTATATATATATATATATATATATATATATATATATATATATAATACTGTATGTATAGGCTACTGTACTGAGTGTCATGACTGAGCGTGTAAAACTCTGTGTGCTCATGTGAACTGATTGATTGAACTCTGTGCCTCTCCATTTCTGTCTCTCTCAGTCATGTTCAGACACCCACGCACACACACGCACACACATGCACATGCACACGCACACGCACACGCACACGCACACGCACGCACACGCACACGCACGCACGCACACACACACACACACACACACACACACACACACACACACACACACACACACACACACACACACAATGGGGTGACACATAGGTGTTGTCAGCTCAGCAGGGTGCAGGCTGGCCCAGAGAAATACCACAGAGAGACCAGGCAGGGCAGAGCGAGGGACTCCTCAGTGATGGAGTGTAGTCTGTGCACCTGTGCTTTCCTCTCCATGTTAATATTTAGACCTTGTGTTTGCTTCATGACCTATATTCATTAATTAATGCAACATCTACAGTTCTGTAGAAAACCAGTTTTTCCTTCAGTTACTTTTCAGTACTAGAACCACACAGTGTGTGTATATTCTAGTTATAATCCACACCATGCAAGACCTCATTTGATCTCTCAAGATACACTTTACTTGTTTGTTCTCTCTTGCACACACACATACTTATTCCAGCGAGTCGCTCTATTTTGTAAGTTTTGCGAGGAGTTATAATTCAAACAAAGGGCCGGCTGGTATAGCTGTTAAAGAGAGGGACTATGATGAGATGGAGGAGTCAGTGTCAGCGTTGAGTGGTAAGATCCTTTAATGACGTAAACGTAGAAGTACCATCCTGTAGAAATACTTCATTACAAGTAAAGGTCCTGCATTCAAAATCTTAATTGAGTAAAAGTACAGAAGTATTTAATGAAAAATGTACCTAAAGTATCAAAATCAAAATGGCATTAATATGTAAGCTGCATTTGAAATGCTGTAGCTGACACTACTCGGGTAGTTTAATCTCTATAAATGTATGACCTTTTGTATTTAAGTTAGGATGACATTTTTTTGGTATGTGAAATCGTAATCTGCAATGTACAAAATAACTATAGCTGTCAAATAAATGTATTGGAGTAGAAAAGTACTTAGTTACTTAGTTACTTTCACCATTGGTCAATTGATCCACCTTAATTATCTTCATTAAATAACAAATAATGCATGCTTAGGAGGTTTAACCAGTGTAACAACAACCCTCATGTGATGTCTGTAACAGAAACATGCATTGCATATCAACCTTACTCAAGGTGAACCGTTTACTTGTCTTACACTGTTGGCTGTCACTGCTGCCCCCCCCCCCCCCCCCATACTGTGGATGTAGACACTTGCATGGCTTACAAGGACACCTAGATGACATGTTTTTAGTTACATTTTCCTGCTATATTCAAGTTTGTGTTGATTTATAGCATTTAAATAGTATGCCTGAAAAAATCTATTTAATACATAATTTAGTTCATTTAAATGTTAATAACTGTTGTGCACTTATGTGCCATTATGAACATTTAGTGCCAACTCTGCACTGCGCACAGGAGGAGCCAGCGACATGCAGCCAGTGAAAAGATGTATTACCCACAAACCCACTCTCTCTCACCATGGCAATAAAGTCTTCATTGTGGCCCCATGCCAAGTCAGGACAGATGGCTGTCTCCATGCCAACAAATAATGACAATAAACCCTGTCATATCAGATGATTGTCATTAATACGTATGATTTAGGGATAGCTTGTGCTTCACTTACAGCAAGTACAAGTCCAGTTAAACAAACAGTAAGCGAGAACATTTCCAAGAACAATCAGAATATTTTAAAGTTAGAACGGACATTAAACAGTAAAACAATGAGGGAGATACAAAGATTAAAACCAGAACAGGTTAAAAACTGTTAAATTTAAGAAACTAACATGATACCCTGAATACATGTTGTCAAACGGAAGGAGTCTACTATAACCCTGTTAGCAGATATTGATGAAAATGCAAAGGATCTTAAATTGACACCACAGATGAGGCAGGCGTGAATGAGGTCCTACCAATTTCAACAGTGACATTTCTAACACAAAAGTCGACTTTTCCAAACTATCAATAGAAATTGAGCAGTGGACAGTTTCAAAACTGACCAGTGTTGACAGAAAGCAGTCACTTTGATGAGTGGGGTTTCAGTGCTATGAAAGAAACGAAAGCCACTTTAAGCAGTAGACAAAAGCAAGAAAGGACTAGCTGACTTAGTATCCACACTATATTTGTGCTAACACTAAAGTTATTAAAATTACTGGAATTGTTGGGTCTTTGTAAATTATAAAGTGTGGTCTAGACCTACTCTATCTGTAAAGTATCCTGTGATAACTCTTGTTATGATTTGATACTATAAATAAAATTTAATTAAATTAAATTAAAGTTACTTAATCAGACCTGCTTCAAAACACGAGTACCAATGTGTGTCACATTAGGATGGATTTGGCAGCAGTTGCGAGCAGCACTTTGATATGTGAATTTTCAAAGCAACATGAGTGAACAAAGAGAGCTTGGACAGAGAAGGTGCATTGTTCAAAAAATAAACTGCGAGATTATTTGATATGAAAATGACATCAGTATTGAAAATCAGGCCAAATAATCTAATGTAAAAAGACGTGTACAGTGCATTGGGGGATGAAAATGATTAAGTTTGATTAAACCTATTTTAATATCGGTAAAATCACTTTTCATTACGTTCATTATGTCTTAGCAAATACTACTTTCTCGTTTCTCTTTATTGGATCTTTTGTTTCTTTACTGAATATAGCTCTCTGTTTCCAATGTATCTCACTTCTTTGTTGTTTTTTTTACAAGTGACCTGAGGCATCACAGGATTTCATGTTTTGTAAGCCCCATAAGGGTTTAAGGTTTTTGAATTATTAAAATCCTTTCATTTCATTTTTTTCTTTTTTTTTTTAACTGCCTGTCTGGACACAGACACAAATGCATGTGCGCAAACAGGATCCTACAGCGATCTTATCCATCAACCCTCCTCCACACATTCATCCCCTCCTTTGCCTGTGTCTGGGAGACTTTGGGTGGCAGCATGTTGTATTTTTAATGCCTTCCTTCTGTCCCAGCTGTGTATGATAAATGTTTGATTTGCCCTCCCATGGCCTTAAGAGAAGATGACCAATCCCAACCCACCAGGCCACAAAGGCCCTGAAATATTCACATCCAGGAGCTCCTTGTTAAAGGCAATAACGCACCTGCAGTGAGATGAGACCGAATCACATCAATGAGGCTTGCTAGAGGGAAATCCAGCATGAAAGTGTGTGTGTGTGCGTGTGTGTGTGTGTGTGTGTGTGTCCTTTTGTTCATCCTGTGCCGTCAAATTTGTGACGTTTGTTCTTGCAACAGACGGCTACAGTTCTTGTCTGCTTTCACAAAGGGCCAAATTGTAGCTGCTTGTTCAGAATATCCTCCTGGGAAGCATCTTTTATGTTTACATCACAAGATAAAATGGAATATTATTCACTACCAACAACATTTAACATCTACGCATGCCATACATAGGCTACATTGAAATCCTTTTGATCTCCATGCTTTTCAGTTGCTGTTCATTTGTAGTTGTCCCTCTTTAAACCCCCCTCTGATTTATTATTTATTTCATACGAAAACTTTATTTCTTTTTTTTTGCGCTAGATGGAAGCTTTCCGCAATCAAAGAGGTTTTCTTTTTTCAAGTGAAGCTCTTGAAACTCTTAAGACTGTGAGTGAGATTAAAGCTGAATACCGTGATCAGACACAGTATGTTTGGGTACTTGTTGGGTTGGAAGCTAAACACTTCATGCATATAAGTACATAAAGACAAACATCATGTGTGGACAGTGCTTGGGTCAACTTCTAATATTGTATTACATTTGATTTGCTGTGTTGATGGTACTCAAACTAAAATTAAATTACATTTAATAAGTCTTTATTAATAGGCGCTGACCATATCCAGTCATCTCTGGACTTGTTTTTTTTTCTACTATGAACTCTAATAAAGGCATTCAACATTATTTTATTTTCCTTTATTTTATGCAACTGCTGCTACTTTTTAATGAAATAATTACCTTTTTTGTAATTACACAATGGCACTTACTTACTGTATGTACATAATCTTACAGTGAAACAGTATCTCCCGGAATTAGACTAAACCTCTTAACCTTTGTGTCCCTCTTATTAAAATAAAGCAATCATCACGCCAGAGCATTCAGCTGCACACAGAGAATAAAACTCTGGGATCATACAGGAGCAGGACCTCTGCAAAATATGTCCACAGAAAACTGAGCTTTAATCTTTTTTTAAAACCAAACAAACACTAATGAAATAGAAAAATAGCACTAAAAGGGTCACTTCAACGACTTAGTATTGCACTGCCATGACATCCGGGGACTTGGAAGAGACAAATTGCATATCACGTATTGCTTTATGCAGAAGACAACATCGATACAAAAATAATAAGCCAACAAACACAGTTTCTGCATGCAGAATCAAGGCAGAAAAGTCTTGTTTAAAGTGGTTTTCAGCTGTCAGCATGTCTCACAGCCCTTCTGATGAACAATCTCATACAAAACATACAAAAAAAAATCAATAGTATCTGCATGACAATCACCTATGAAGCTTTTCCTGTGCACAGCATACTCAAGTAGCCTACAGATCCCTGGATACCTCTTAAAACCAGAAATTAAACTTTAGATCAAGTATTTACATTTTTTTTTGAATGTGTAGTGGTTTAAAAATAAATAATACTCTGAGTGAAAGTACTCCACACCACATCAACCTTATGGGCGTAACAAGTACCAAGGAGTCCAGCACTGATGAATATGCACAAAGCATCAAATCTCAGTGACTTCCGGAAGCGTTTGATTCGTTGCGAATGACATCAGCTGTGGAGTGAGTGTGCGAAAAAAAAAAAAACAACCGGCGCCCTCTTCTCCCCGGTTACTGAATATGACACAATGTCTGCTGGTATAAAAAGCTAGGGCCACTCCTATCAAGGCTCCACTTTGTGTATGTCTGGAGACCACGCCGGGGCTCCGCCGCGAATAAAGGGAGGAGGCTGCTGTTGGGATCCTGAGCGCGTATACGGGTGCTAGAGAGAGAGAGAGAGAGAGACAGATGAGAGGATGGCCACCCTGGTAGAATCTGCAGAAATGGAGACTTTAGGCGGCCAGGGCAAAACCGGGACGTTTCCGACATCCTCCAGCGGCCCCCCGCAGCACTTCAACGACAGCAAATTTTACCTGCTGGTGGTTATCGGGGAGATCATAACGGAGGATCACCTCAAGTGTGCCATTGCGGACATAGAGAAAGGTGAGAATGGAGCTTTGGGATGTATAGGCGTATGCCACCGAGAGCTGAACTTAACATCTTCGTAAGAACTTGAACAAAGATATAGCTTAGAAGTTCGTCTTATCGCTGTAAAAAAGTCACGTATAGGCTGCTGATGCACCTGTTTAAAACAATCATTTACGCTCGATAGGCACATTACGCCTGAGCGAATTACGCACATTAATGGCTCATTAACAACATTTGAACCTTGTTTATTGCACTAGAGGTAATGTTGTTCATGATAGGGCGTTTTTGAACAGCCCCTCCCAGTAACATCACCGTAAACTGAAGCCAAATCCTGTCTATCCCCTCGCCAAATCCTGTCCATCTTTTAACCTACAGGTAAATTACCTTCCTTCTCTCCCATCCACTGTGTTGATGAGCCGTTTGGTTCAGTCTGGTTATCATATTAATGTCAGTAGGCCCAATTGTTTTCAGCCACACACGTGGGCCAGCTCCTAAAAGCCGCCAGCAATGATTCAGCATTAAATCTGGACTATGCGTCAATTTCTTTGGCTCCAGTGCAGCTGTGTGGTTTTTTTCCCTTGCCAGGGCTTTATGTTCAGGTGCGTCAGGCTTTTGTTTCAGGAGAGCGGAGGGTCCCATGATGCATCAGTTTACAGTCGGGAAGCGACAACGGGGTTTACAGCAGTCTCTCTCTGCTTGTGTCGCTGTGGAAGAAAGCTTCGCAGACCAAGCTGAATAAATACGCTTTGTGTTTGGAGACAGTACATGGCTGCTTTTATAATAACAGAATAGTAATATAGTAAATATCCCGTTTCTCCCGTGGGAACATCGCTCCATCATCATCATCATCATCCCGCATCCCGCATCCAGCTCTCTCACCCTTCACCGGCTGGTGGGCGTGGCTCGGTCCGCACTGCGGTCCCTACGGAAAGTCGCAAGGAACGATTTTCAAAGTGAGCAGGGCGTTTTAGAAATGCCACAGCTGCTGTAGTTTTTTCTGCCTCCCTGGCCCGAGTGCACCGTTTGTGTGAGAGAGGAGAAGAATGAGGACAATATGGCATTGTTACTGTGTGGGTGTAAAACCAAGTGAAGCAGGAGGAAAGAAGAAAGAGGAAAGCATCACATGTGTTTGCTTTTAGGTTTCACCTTAGCATCACCCATTAACAAGAGTGTAACCTGTCGGAGTCACAGTTTACTTTTCTATTATTACATTAATTCAATATAGATTATCATGTTGGCCCTGGAAATATAGATATCGAGACCAAAAGTTTACTATCGACCTTGCAGGAAAAAAAAATCAAAAGTCAAGATCCTTAGTGGCTGTTCTGGAGCTTCTGGTTGTATAACACAGTTTTCCTCAGCAGATGTTTGCTCAGTTTTTGTGGAATTGTAGATTTGATATCCTTTAATTGTATTTTGTTTCTTTTTTCTTTGTCTAATCTATTTTGTATTAACGTGTGACATTATTTTTGCTCCTTCAGTATCTTATTGTACACATTTATCAAGAGAAACTACATTTTATCATCTCCATCACTGTTGCTCTTGTTAATCAATGAATGTTGTCATATTATTGCCACACCCTTTGTTTTCAGTTTAGGTCTTCTGCTACAAGTAATATTGTGAGTGAAATAAACGTTTATGTCCACCGACTCGTTACCTCACAGATAAAACACTTGTAAGTCCTTTTGTCTTCATTCCCAGTAATGTCATCACGTAGCTTCCCAGATGCCTTCATTAGGCCTTTACTGAGCATGATTCATGATTATGAAAAGAGGATGATACCAGCATGACTCAGCTGAGTAGAGGCTACCAGCGAGTCTGGCCCATGGCAAAACAGAAACAGGGCTATAGATATTTCCTATTATAGATTAATGTTCTTGTGCCAAACCTGTAACACGTCTATGCATGTACACTCCAAGATTTTCCAATGAACTGGAGGCAAAAGGATCAGTGAAATAGATGTTCGTGCATGTATGTGCGGGGGTGACCCTTTGCACATTTGTTAGACCTGTTGCCAAGTTCCGGCGTGCATTGATTCATTTTCAGACAGCTGTGCTAACATATTTTTCTTCCTCCTTGATTTTTAGATTTTGTTGTTAATTTTTTTTGTCTTTGTTTATCTTGCAGGGATCCGCTCATGGGACACCAACCTTATTGACTGTAACCTGGACCAGGAACTTAAGCTGTTTGTCTCCAGACACTCAGCTCGTTTCTCTGCAGATGTCAGAGGTAAACTGGGAATAAAAGACTCTTCACCTGATAACTTCACACTAGCAGTCTGATTATGCATTAAAACAATCTGAGACCCACTTTTCCAGTAGATCGTTTAATTAAGTATAAGTTATACTACAACAATTTTAAAATACTCCTTTAAATCCTGAATTTCAAAATCTTAAGTAAGAGTGATGCATTGACAGCAGAATGTTCATGTTGTGGTTGGTCGAGGTGATTTTAAGTTCTTTATTTATTGTATGGCCAGGTTATTCTGCAAAACCACCCACTTCATAAATACTTTTCTGTCTAAAATGGAATCCAAACATGAATATTTCAACCTGTTTTAAATGTAAATGTTAAAAAAGTCATCTCAATGTCTTTAAATGAGGCAGGTTGAGGCACTAGAATTATAAAAAAAAAAAATGAATGAATGAATTATTCCTCCATCTTTTTCAACGTCTAATCAGAAAATGAAAAACTTAAATTCCAGATATGAAATGACCCCACAGGAGAGAGATTGTTTTTCACCGAACAATGAATATCGTTTTAAAATCTGCATTTATTATGTATGAAAAATAATCTGCAAAATAAGTTAGTATTTACTGCTGTCAGAAAAAGGAAGTGGAGTAAAAAGAACAACATTAAACAGAAGCAGAAATGGAAATACTCAAGTTGTGTACAATTAGTTCAGCATATTTGAGTAAACGACATTCCTGCTGCACTTTTCAGCAGCGTACGTACACTGTCACATTGCAGTCAGCTATATCTTCCATGCAGTACACTAAGCAGAGGGATTTTATTACCTGCCCCTGGATACGCCCTCTCAGCATTTTGTTGCATGGTACTTATAAAGCTATATTAGTTGCAAGGTGAGGGAGAGGCTCTATAGAGATGGAAGAGATCCAGTGTGGCAGGACGGTCTGCCAGTGGGCAGTATGGCCTTGACTGTCAGCAGCAGTTAAAGCCTCTGCTTGGCATTGCTCCATATTGGACATGGCCAGCAGGTCTTCCTACTTCCCAATAGATTGATCCAGCCAACTACTGCTGCTGCTGCAGACTAAATCAGGTGATTTATTTTAATGCAGTCGTATCAGATCTCAGAATTGGACTTACATAGGTAAAATACAATAGGTTGAGAGAGATGTGAAACATGGAGATTTTTTTTAGATAGAATTCAAAGAGACTCCAAACCCCCACTCCCTTTTCATCCAACCATGCTTTCACCATTTCCCCATCCTCCATTATTCTCTCCTTCTTCCTCCGTGTGCTGTTGCCTTGCAACCCAGTACGAGATGTGCAGTTGATTCGGGAGTAATTAGCAGTGTAGAATCCCCGGTGGCAAGTGTCTGTCCATGAAAAAAAGAAAAGAAGGGAGGGGAACAGAGAGGGTGAGGGCAATGGCTGTGAAGAGAAAGAGGACGAGAGAAAAGCAAACAATGGAGGAAGGGGGATGAGAAAAGACAGAGTAGGTTAGGAGGAAAGAAAAGGATGAAGATAGATGCGACAGAAACAGAAATGCAGTTCTGATCAGTGACCTAATGAAGCCGAGACTATGAGAGGTAACGCTGTATAAGCAGTACAACTGGAATAATATTGTTCTCTTACTGTATATTCTACGCCTCAGGCTTTTTGCCAAGTCTATTTCTCAAGGGGAGGATTTCTTTGTCCTTTGAACTTTTAATACATGAACTGCTTTGCGAAGGGCTTCCTCGAAACATTTACAGGGCGTTTATGTTTTTTATGTTTATTAAGTGCAGTACACCTGCTTAAAGTTTATTTAATTCATTCATAGAAGTGTAAACAAATCTAAAGTTGTGAATTACCCTTGAATCACTATGTGTGACACACAAAAGAAACAGCTTAAAGCAATACTCCACATTTTGGTATACGTTTATTAGCTTTCTTCTCTGAGAACTAGATGCTAAATAGGAACGTGCGGCCAGCAGCTGCTTTGCTAGCTTACCATAAAGACTAAGGGAAGGCTAGGGAAATAACTAGTCTGGCGCTGTCTGAAGGTAAGAAAATCCGCCTTCCAGCATCTCCAAAGCTCATTGATCAACAAGTTACATCGTGTTTGTTTAATCTGCACAAAAAACAGTGACACATAAAGATTTTGTTACCTTTGGACAGAGCCAGGCGTAGCTGTTTCTCCCTGTTTCCAGTCTTAATGCTAAGCTAAGTTTACGGGCTGCTGTCTGTAGTCTTATTGGATTTTTACTGGAAAGATAAATGAGTATGGTATCAATCTTCTCATCTAACTCTTAACATTTCTCAAAATGTCGAGCCCAACCTAACAATAAGTGTCATTTTTCCGGATAAAGATGGTTGATTAGGATGCTGTGCTGCTGTCTTTATAGAAGGTATGATCTCATATTAGTTGTAGAAAGGAAAAATCAGTTGAGTAGTATGTTATGTTTATTGTTTAGGGCTCTGTGCTTACAGGAAAACACAAACCAGCATATAGTATTGGGCGTAGGACGATGAATGCGATTGTCTGTCTATTTGACTGATGATATGCTATCCATCACACTGCGTTAGTGCACAGGAAGCCTGGACCCCACAGTGAGGAAGCGGGGAAGGGAGGGAAAACGGGGCAAGACAGGAGACCCCCGGTGTCTCCCTGATGGATATATGATACTTCTTGTTACGTATAGATTTCCCAGCACTCTGCCTTCACTGCAGACAGCACTGAAGCCTGAAAAGGCTCTCTCTAAACCACAAATCCACTCAAGACCCTCCTTGTAAGATTGTTGAAGACAACATTGCAGCTTATGATCAATAGTAATTAAGAATTGTGTTGACCTTTACAAATGAGTTTGTCCCAGATATTTTTCACAAATACAATCCTGCGTTCTCTTGACGTCTACCGTTGATCCTGACTGGCTAGTTCTGTAGCTGTAAATCAGCAGATTTAATTAATTGATTGATCAGTCATGCACCTATCAAGCATTATCTTTTATAGTGATAGCTAGAGGAATTTGGAAAGAAACAGGCGGTGGGAAGGCATAAAAATGAAAAAATTATTGTCTTTCTCCTATTAGGTTTTCATTTGTATCGACAAGCTAATTCCTAAAGATAATAGCTGTTAATGAGCTTAAAACTGAATGTTATTTCGAGGCATCGATTCTATGACGCGGGTGATTGACTGTTCTGTGATTCAGCCGGCTGAACAGCAGTGGTAGTGCCATCAGCTCCATGACCAGACATATTACGTATACCAGTTCCCTTTTTAATCCGATTGTGTGGGGGCACGGGAACAAATGACATTGAAAACTGTGCTCAGGGGCCCCCATCTTTGCTGCTCGATGCACCAATCAATCATTCTGTTAGAAAATGACATGACAGGAAGGAAAACGGTGCTGACACACACACGCACACGGCATCCACCAAGAGAGAGATACAATTATAATCCTTACATGTGAGGTCCTTTTTTTTTTTTTTTTTTTTTTTTTTTTTTTTTTTTAGCAAAAAGAAGGAAACACTAAATGTAGTTGTTCCACTGATCTATTTTTGGTGTGGTGCCATCCACATTGATGTTCCCCTGTCTGGTTCAGCCTGTGGCAGCCAGGCTATACCAGTCTTTCTATTAAGCCATAAACTCAGTGATGCATGTAACATTAACTCACCTCCCACTGAGACACAGATGCAGGATTTTTATATCGATCAAGGTAATTGTCAGGGTCAAACAAGCCCCAGTGTACAATCTGTCATTTTTTGACGAGTTGGCTTAGACTCACGGCAATTTGGCAGCGTAATGGTGGTGGTCACGGTGACTGCCTTGTGCTTCACTCGTCCTTAACATGTACTACTGTGTTTTCTGTTTCATCACATGAAATGCCGGTAAGCTGGGCATAACCCACAGAGAGACAAACAAAGAAAAATGCTTTTCTATTACATTAGCAGCGGCTTGTGTACAGTAGCATGACAGGATGAACGATAGACTTCCATGATTTATTTCTATCTCATTTCACAGACCACTGAAAACTCTTTCCTCAGTCACTTGTTCTTATGGAGGAGCTTGGGTCATCAGTTTAAGGCTGCTGTCTCTTCAGAACAAATCTTAGCGAAGCTGGTTTCTCCCAGAGTCAACTGGGATTTTGATAATGGTTGTATTAGCCTGAATGACGTGTTTCACACTGCGACCATTATGTTTAGATATAATGACGGAAAACGCTCCTGTGGGTCGTATTTCCTGCCAACGCAAGGGGTGCTAATTTATGAAACTCTCCTAAGGGTCGTATTAGAGGGTAGGAATAAATGACCTATATCGTCATATGGTTTGGAGGACTTGTTCAAAAAGATCCCATTCTCCCCCCTCCCAAAAAAGCAGAAAAATAAGGTTTGTTTTTGACATTTACATAAGCCTCTGCCATGCTATTGAATTTATATGAAAACTCAAACTCAGTGCAATATCGGAACTGCTAAAGGGTTGATGAGTGGGGAAAGAGTCATTATTTCTACCATTACTGAACTCCCCAGAATATTATAGAGACTAATCATGTACTGTATAGAAGCCACTTCACTATTACCAGCATTGAATGAAAGAGTTCCTCCATATGGAGTGACAGCCCTCTGGGAGGAGGCGGCGGCGGGGTTAATGCATATGTGCTCCATAATGACAATCTGCAATATAAAATATATATGGAGTAATCGGCCCAGCAGCCAGTTATGTAGCTGCTGCAGTATCACGTCTCTGGAGACAAGGAGCACTCTTCGGAATTTAAAGTATATATCCAAGCAACACCCCACTGCCCTCTGAACCTAACAGGGAACGCATTCTTGTTTGTCTTTTTCACAGAATGTTAGTAGCAGCATGCCCTTTGTCTTTTTTTACCAGCAAAAATGGATCTAAATTAACAAAATAAAACCAGGGATTTTATCAGTTGACTCAAAGGGAATTAATTGATACATGGATACACAAGGAAATGAGATAACAAGGAGAAGAAACAAAGACAGATTGAATGAGTGAAGTCTGATGTGTTGGGGTGAATAATGATGCTACAGTAGCTGTATATTCCCTCACCAATTGGACCAGAGGATAACCCCGGAGACACACTCACAGTGGGAACAAAGTCATTATCACAATCAATCGTCTGAAACCTAGGATGATTGATTATGAGCCTGTCTCATTTTCTATGTAACAGCTCTGTATTATGAGGGGAAAATGTTACTTATGGCAAAGTGTGGTGGGCTAAACTATAGGCCTATATAGTCCCCATTATACAGAGAGAACAAACAATTATTAGTCAATCGTCAAATGAATGGGCAACTATTTGGAAAATCAATTAATCATTTGAATAATTTTTCTAGGCAAAACATCCAAAAACATCCCTTCTTTTCAGCATGAATATTTTCTGGTTTTCTTCTTATGTGATAGTAAATTAAATACTTTCATGTTTTGGGGTGTTTTTTATTTCTAACTATTTTCTATTACAGGGCAGAGAATTCTTCACCATAAAAGTAATATCCTGGAGACGGTGGTGCTTATCAACCCTTCAGATGATGCAGTCAGTACTGAGGTAAATTAGCTATAGCTGTTGTTGACAATCTGTTATATCCTCCTATCAAAGAGGGATGATTTACAAATGCATTAAATAAATATACATTTACAAAGCAATTACAGCTTGAAAAGGATTATTATTCAGCCATGACTACCATGCTTGGCCAATTAACCATCCTAATATCAACTGCTGTTTGCTACTATTGGTTGGAATAAAATAGATATGAGCAATTAGGAGCTCAAGGGACAGGACTAATGCCTCATTTACTTTTATGATAATAAGTGCAGCCTTTTCCTTTCTTTATTGCAGCAAAGCTTTTTTTTGCATTTTAATGAGAAGAAAGACATAGAGGGTCAGAAGCACAGATGACAGAAGATTTTCTCTTGTGTCACACTGCTTCTCTTCAGTATTGCCTCCACCCCACCCCACCCCCCAGCCATGTCTGCAGTCAAACTGTGCATTAATAATATCTCACAGCACAGCAGGATTGACCTGGCCAGCCACCCAGAACAGCTGATGTTGCTGAAGTAGAAAAAAAAGACCAACAGAAAGAGTGTGAGAGGCAAGAGATAGAGGGGTGAAAGCAAATTTAGCAGAGGGAACAAGTCAGCCAATAGCTAATGGATTTGAGTGTGTGATTTAAATACACTAATCATTAAGCTGATTGCTCTCTGTAGCCAGTAGGCTAACATTATCATCGTATAGTTTCAATAAATAATATTTTTTCCATGTTACTTTAAATTATTGTCCATTTACTCTTCAGGTTCGTTTGATGATCTCAGACACTGCCAGACACAAGCTTCTGGTTCTCTCAGGGCAATGCTCTGAAAACAGTGGGGAACTAATTCTTCAGTCTGGATCTTTCTCCTTCTTCAACTTCATAGACATATTCACTGACCAAGAGGTGAGCCAACATGATGATTTTTTTTTATAAGCACCCAAATTTGACATGTAATGTGATAGTTTTACACATGTTCATACACACATGTTGTTGCCATAAAAAAACAAAAATTTAGATTTTTGGCAATTTTCATGATTTACATTAGTGCAAGGCTTCCAGTGTCTTTTTATAGAATGAAAACATTTTATATTTTTGCCTTTCAAAAAATTAAAAAATGCATGGTGGTTGCGCTCCTTAAAAGCTCCCATTTTAGCATTGCAATAGTCTTAAAACATTCATACAGTACAGGTGAGTAGATATACACATACTGAAACAATGTACCATTCATTTCATTACAGACTCTGACATATAAAAAAATAAAGTCACTTAATTTTTCTCATGCACAGATTGGTGAATTGCTCAGCACCATTCACCCGGCAAACAAAGCTAACCTAACACTGTCCTGCCCTGAACAAGGCGAGTGGAAAAACTCCAACTTGGACAAACACAACCTGCAGGACTTCATTAACATGAAACTAAACTCCACTCTCATACTCCCTGAAATGGAAGGCCTCTCAGAGTTCACAGAGTATTTATCTGAATCAGTAGAGATCCCATCTCCTTTTGACATGTTAGAACCACCAACCTCAGGTGGATTCCTCAAACTCTCCAAACCATGCTGTTACATTTTCCCTGCTGGTAGCGGTGACTCTGCTCTCTTTGCTGTCAATGGCTTCAACATGCTCATTAACGGTGGCTCAGACAGGAAGTCGTGCTTCTGGAAGCTGGTGAGACATCTAGACCGGGTGGACTCCATCCTCATGACCCACATTGGTGACGACAACCTGCCGGGCATCAATAGCATGCTGCAGAGGAAGGTTGCAGAGCTTGAGGAGGAGCAGTCACAGGGCTCGACAGCTAACAGTGACTGGGTGAAGAACATGATTTCTCCAGATATTGGTGTTGTGTTTTTGAATCTTCCTGAAAACCTGGAGAACCCTGAACCTAATTACAAAGTGCGGAGGAATGTTGAGGAGGCAGCGTTTACTCAGCAGTTCCTCACCAAGCTAAATTTGAGGTTAGAGCCTTTGCAGAGGCCTGTTGGAAACACGATAGAACCACTCATCCTTTTTCAGAAAATGGGCGTTGGGAAGCTTGAGATGTATGTGCTTAATCCATCGAGGAACAGCAAGGAGATGCAGCACTTCATGAAGCAGTGGACAGGTAGTGAGAAAGACACCGCTTCCATTCTGCTGCCAAATGGAAAAGAATCTGAGTTCCCCGTCTCTTATTTGACTTCTATCTCTTCACTCATTGTGTGGCACCCTGCAAATCCCTTAGATAAGGTTGTGCGTGTTCTCTTTCCTGGAAATGCCACCCAGCATCACATCTTTGAAGGTTTAGAAAAGCTAAAGCACTTGGACTTCCTGAAGCAGCCAGTTGTCACTCAAAAAGCAATGTCTTCTAATATGCCGTCAACACCAACACTAAAGCAAGCTAAGATGAAACACAGAACAGACAGCAAAGAGAGCCTGAGGTCTACTCCAAAGCCATCACCAAGCAAAAGCATCAGGAAGGATTCAAAGGAGGAAGCACCAGAAAAGGCAAAGACAGATGCAGAATCATCTCATGAAAAAACACCAAAGACTGAGAAAAAAGAAAAGGCCCCGCTGAAAAAGGAAAAGGCTAAAGCACCTGAGAAAGCAAAGGCGGAGCAAACAGCCCAAAATGAGACTCCAGAAAAGAAGAAGTCTGAAATAAAACCCAAATTTGAAAAGATTGTTAAAAAGGAGACCAAGGTGTCTGTGGAAAAGAAAAAGGAGGTTAAGAAAGAAGTAGCAAAGAAAGATGATACACCCAAACACGAGGTTAAAAAGGATGAAAAAGCAAAGAAAGAGGATGCAAAGAAAGTTATAAAAAAGGATACCAGAAGAGATTCACCTATGAAGAAGAAGGAAGAAAAGAAAGAGCAAAAGAAAGATGTCAAGGTTCCCTTTAAAGACATAAAAAAGACATCCGCTGTAGGTGAAGAAAAGAGTCTAGCACCAAAACCAAAACCTCTGAAAAAAGACAATGCTTCAAAGAAAGACGCAGGAATCCTGTCAAAGTTAAAAGAGAAAGGAAAGGCAAAGGTGACAAAGAAGGAGACAAAGGTGGATAGTGACAAACTTGCAGCAAGTGCAGCTGCTGTTGCAGAGGATCCAGAAGTAGTAAGATCTCTAATGTCCACACCGGAGGACCTTACTAAGGACTTTGAGGAGCTTAGAGCTGAAGAGTTGGTGGAGGATGATGCAACTGTGCAACAAATTAAGGAAGAAGAGGCTGTGATGATCCACCATGAAGAACTAATACAAACCAAAGAGTCACCTGAGGCATTAGAGTCTATGGATGAGGGTATAACCACAACGGAGGCTGAAGGAGACAACGGAGAGACTCCAGAGGAACAAGTTCTTAAGGGAAAAGGCAATGGTAGTGTCATTGAGAAGTTTGAAGATGAAGGCACTGTAATGGAGGAGACATCAGAGGGAGGGGATTATGAAGAGAAGGGAGAGACCGAAGAAGTTTATGAACCACAGAGAGTGGAACCGGATAAAGATAAGCTTACTCCCAGTGAAGATGAACACCAAGAGAAAAATGATGAAGTCAAAACAGAAGACAGTGTCGAAGACAATGAGGATGTGACTAATAAAAATGTAGAAGATCAGCACGCAAGTGAGAGAGAAATAGAGAAACATAACCTGTTTTTATCAGCCTCACCCAAAGTGTCCTCACCTGTTTCTCCGGCTGCATCTATCCATGATGAAAAAGTTCCAGTTGGCTTTCAGAGCTCAACAGCCTCGGATGAGGAGAACCAAGATGAACCCCCTGAGGATTACACTGTCACCTCTGGCCACACTCAGTCCACCATTGAGATCTCCAGTGTGCCTACTCCCATGGATGAGATGTTGACTCCTAGAGACATTATGAGCGATGAAAACACCAATGATGAATCTCCTTCACAGGATGTTGGCAGGTTTGGGACATCAGCACCTGGAGAGTTTGACAGGAAGAAGCTGTCTCCACTTCAGGACATGCCAGGGTCCGATCTCTCTCAGAGTGATGCCACAGAAGGCCAGGACTACGGCCACTCCGCTTCCACAATATCTCCCCCCTCATCACTAGAAGAGGATAAATTCTATAAGGGGTTTCTTTCTGAAGGAAAAGCTGAAGAATTTGCAACAGCCCAAGAGTCATGTGAGAAGTACGACACAGACTCCGCTAGACTCAGACTAGATTCAACTTCAACAACATCGCCTCTTGTACGTTCTCCTTCAGTGGACCACAAGGACAAGATTGACTATCCATCATTGTTTGCTGCTCCAATAGAGCTGTCCACCACACTGGCAGGATGCGCCAGAGCAACAGCTGATCCCTCCATTAGCCCAGATGACAAGACATTGGAAGGAGCTAACTCGCCTCAGTCTTCTGGTCACACACCTTACTATCAGTCACCAGTAGATGAAAGAGCAGGGGCTCTACCACCTGTGTCAGAAGACGGAGCACAGGGTCCTGTAATTGTGGAGGTCACAAGTGATAAAGAGGATTTCTCTAATACAGGTACCCCAGAGCCTATTGAGCCAGAACCAGAAAGTTCCTCCCCTGTAGAGAGAGTGATGTCCTCTCCAAAAAACCCACATCCAACTGAATCCGATTCCCCCACGAAGACGGAAAAGTCACTCTTTGATATTGATCATAAGAAAACTGGAGATTCAGTCTTGTCCTCAGCACCAATGACCAAACCCGAAGACACTAATCCTTTCACAGCTTTCAAAGACGAGAGTAAAATGTCCATTTCAGAGGGTACCACTTCAGACAAGTCAGAAACCCCTCTGGAGGAGGTGGTAGCAGAAGATACATTTTCACATTTAGCTTCAGCATCCACTGCCTCGCTGGCCACCAACTCCTTGCCAGAACCCACGACTGACTCTCCTTCTCTTCATGCTGAGATAGGCTCTCCTCACTCAACAGAAGTAGATGACTCTCTGTCTGTCTCCGTGGTTCAGACCCCAACCACCTTTCAGGAGGCTGAAGGTTCTCCATCCAAGGAAGATAGCCCGAGACCCATGTCTATCTCCCCTGATATCTCACCAAAGACAAAAAGCAGAGCACAGGACACAAAATCACCAGAGCACTCCACCATGTCAATAGAGTTTGGCCAGGAGTCTCCTGACCACTCCTTAGCTCTGGACTTTAGTAAGCAATCTCCAGAGCATCCATCTGTGGGAGGCAGCTCACATGCTACAAAGAATGGCCCGACTGAGGTTGATTACAGCCCCTCAGATGGAACAGATGAAAGACCATCTGAAGACCATAGTTCCACAGTGCAGAAGCCTTTGTTTTTTGATGAGAGCGATTCAGTCCTTGCCACTTCTGCAACCCCATCAGATGCATCTCTGTCCACTCCCTCTGTGACGACCCCATGCCAGATGACAGAGATGCTACATGCCGTGGCTGAGCAGACAGATAAGTCTCCTGTCACCCCAAAGGCATCCTCTCTCACCCACTCTCCCCATTCCAATGAGCCATCCCCAGTGCTAGGAGGTTCCCCAGCTAAAGACAGTACCAGCCTAATTTCACCATCTGTGGAGGGCTTTATTAATAAATCCGACACACAGCAGAAATATGACAAGTCACCCTCACCTCCCAAAGCTGCTTCCCCATCATCGCCTTCTACCTTTTCAAAAGAAGAGACCGTTTCCCCGGTAAAGGAGACTAATCCCTTTAGATGTGAGGATTCTACACTTGAGGCAAAATCCCCTGTGAGTCCCAAAGTTCCCTTTCCATCATATCTACCTCTCTCCTCTGATCCGCATCATTACAATTTTGCCTGTGGCTCCAGGCACCCAGACTCCACAAAGAAGAGCCCCTCTGCTCCATCTAAGACAGATGTTGACCTCTGCCTAGTCACTTCATGTGAGTATCGTCACCCCAAGACAGAACTGTCCCCATCTTTCATCAACCCTAACCCTCTAGAATACTTCATCAATGAAGAGAAGGCCGTGGATGAGGAGAAGCCTCTGGCCAAGTCAGGAGGAGGTCCCCCACCTTCAGGAGGTAAACTTTCTGCCAAACAGTGTGATGAGACCCCACCCACATCCATCAGTGAATCTGCCCCCTCCCAGACAGATTCAGATGTTCCACCAGGGACAGAGGAGTGCCCTTCCATTACAGCAGATGCTAACATTGACTCTGAAGACGACTCTGAGACTCTGCCTACTGACAGAACGCTGACCTACAGGCATGTCGACCCTCCTCCGGTGGCACTCAGGGACTCTGCTCCATCTTCAGGCCACCATGATGTATGCATGGTGGACCCAGAGGCCCTCAAGGCTGAAGAAAACCTCCACAATGCAAATACAGATGGAGAAGAAAAGCCCAAGAAGAAAAAGCTCTTGAAAAAGTCTTCCTCGCCAACCAGGAAGAGTACTCTATCAAAAGTGAAGGACACAAAGAATTCCTCTCCAAAGAAGAGTGTTGGAGAAGGGAAAGATGCCAAAAATGCAACCAATACCTCTGCGTCCAAAGTTGTAAAAAGTGCCACATCGGGTGAGTGCTATTTACTCAGTGCCATCATTTATATCACTTTTGTTGAGAAATTATCAATATCATCATGGATCATGAATTTATCATATATGTTTTGCCTCTTTCAGGTACTGGCAGTGGAAAGGTATCAGGTGGAGCATCTCTGCCCAACTGCCCTCCCATGTACATGGATTTGGTTTACATCCCTAATCATTGCAATGCCAAGAATGTGGATGCAGAGTTCTTTAAGCGGGTGCGCTCCTCTTACTATGTGGTCAGTGGCAATGATCAGACAGCTCAGGAGCCCAGTAGGGCTGTCCTTGATGCAGTCCTGGAAGGAAAGGCCCAGTGGGGAAACAATATGCAGGTAAGTATTAATTTGATTGATGGGATAGTGTAAAAAAAAAATATAGGAGTTCCATGTTTTATTTTGTTTAGTTCTCTTGTGATTAACAATTTTCTCTTGATTTTTTTAAACAACATACAAAACATACTCATCATCACCACCCACCCAGACAAAAAAAAGAAAAGATGACACAATAACCACAATATACCATACAATAGACCATACAACAAAATAATAACAAAATAGACAAATTGTACACCAAATAAACCTATGTATAATAACTATTGTGTTTAATTTGACATGAATACAGTGAAGTCACAAGTTTGAGCTTCTATTTGAGATATTTGTAAGTCCTTTTTGTAAATGCCGCCACCCCAACTTCAGGGTGCCAGGAATGGTTTGAATATATAAAGACAATATTCAATAGATTTATTAGTTATGGCCACATTTTGTAATGATTTATAAATGAACTTTGGCTGACTCTATGGTCCTCTGTTCATCACATTTGCATTTAGATTGGAATGTAGTATATAGCAGGGGTAAATGAAAACAAATAAATTGGAATAAACCAGCCTCAAATAATTTTCCTGCCAACAATTTAAAAGACTAATATAAATAAGATTTAATATTTTCATTTCTGTGTTAAAACACTGCTGGTAAAACTGCTGAACTCTGCATGCAAATATCAACAGACAGAAAGACAAAGAAATATTTTTGGTTGTAAGGATGATACTTGAATTCTATGAATGCTTGACCTTAGAAACCTCCCTCCTCTCTGGTGTCAGGTCACTCTGATTCCAACCCATGACACTGATGTGATGAGGGAGTGGTACCAGGAGACCCACGACAAGCAGCAGGAGCTCAACATCATGGTCCTGGCCAGCAGCAGCACTGTTGTCATGCAGGATGAGTCCTTCCCGGCTTGTAAGATAGAGATGTAGGCCTTTTCAGCAAGCTATCACAAGGCCTAGTGACTGATGATGAGAGGGCTCATTATTTGAGAAATAAAACAAATCCATGTAGCATAAAACCTAAGCAAACACTTATACACTTAATATGATAAAATGCTAATTCTTGTGTACTAAACCCGGAAAAAGAATCTACAATAAGGACATAACACTAATACAAATTAGCTTTAAGGGGCTCCATGCAAAGGAAAATGTTTTCTATATAAAGTAAGACATCCACACGGTGTTATCTGATTTGTAGGTATAAATTGATTGTGCTGGGAAGAAATTAGAAACCAAAAACTAGCCACGTTATCTTGTCCAATTAAGATAACTCTCATACAGATCAAATAATAATGTTGTTGTTGATGTATTGAGTTTCTTCTGCATTGCCAGATCAAAATACATGTCAGCTTTTAGTCAATTTATCTGTTGTCAAGGAACAAAACATCCCTGCATATGGTATATTCTTGAATAATGGCTGTTATCCACACCAAAGGATAAAACAACTTGTTTTCTGTTATTGCCTTAGGGGAGTCAAAATGAATGTATAAGAACTGGTGCAACTAGCAGAAGATTGGGCACGCAACTACACACCAGAGGTCAATCCCAAAAGGACTGTTAAATAGTTACATACTTGAATGATGGTAGATATGAATTAACTTAATAGGATGTTTTACACTGATTAGCATTAATATGATGTTTGACTTCATATTCATCAAGGGTAAGACAAAGTGCCCCTACCATTGTGAAACCGTATGTTTTTAAGTCGGCTGGGTTTTATTTGATTAAAAAGGAACGTTTTTAATCTGGGAAATGTTGCTGCTGATGTATGAACATTAATTTATTATGTTACGTTTAATTTATTGTGCTTGATTGTCCAGATAGCCTTTTACATAGTGCAACAGGAAGTTGCTTCAGAATGCTCTCCCTTGCTACTTTTGCCACATGTAAAATCTTATCATTTTCCACAATGCTTTTCAGAGGATCGCCTTTTATTTCAGATTGTCTGTTTTATTTACAGATTTGAAGTTATTTAAATAAGAGAAAATCAGATCTTATTTCTTATGCTCGTTTTTGATGTAGTCATTGAGTTATAAGGGAGCTAGCCTTTTCCCATTGTAAAGCTGGTGAGGCAGGATATTTTCATAAACCTTAAAATGTCTTGTTTTTCTAAAGCATTGTACTATAATTATAAATAGCTTTGTGGTCGACGGAGTGGTTGGAAGACATGAATGATACGTTTTTTTCTCTTTTTTTAATGGGGATTTTGCTCAAACTTGCATTAAGAACAACAGGGCTAGGCTAACTAAATAAATGTAAGGAGCATTTTATGATTTTTGCAAGTTGTGACATGAAAATGTATCTTACAGTAAATCAAATGGCGTACAAATGTGCCCTGGCATCGATATACAACTTGATTTAGAGTGCAGTACAGTAGATTTTCAGGTGTAAGGCTGAAAACTTCTTATGACAAAAGAGTTTCTGCTCTCTAGCTGGGATGAAAAGGTAACAGCGTCCAGTAGAGGTGTAGTCTTGAGAGGGGCGGCACACAGAGGTGAGAGTGAGTGGCTTGTGTGTTTTAAATGAACGTATGTAAAACAAAAACTAGTCACTTTAAACACATACATGACACAAACCAAACTAACCGTACAGAGGCCACAGATCAACTTTGACAGGCCACCTTCTGGACAAACATTTAACAAACACACACAACAACTGGAGATTACAGGCTTTGATACTGGGCTATTCACTCGACTCACCAAGCTCACCAAGTATTTCTGAAATGATGTCAGGTGTTAATCATACCACTATAGACCGGGTTTTTCTGCAGGGGAACCTCAGACCAACACCATGACTAACAACAACTCTGAACTGACATTTCTCTTGAACTGACATTTCTCTTTACTCTGTCTTTTTTCTCTACACTTCCTCTCTTTCTCTCTCTGTCTATTTATCTCTGCCTTTTTCTCCTTACCTTTCTCTTGGGAGAACTTTAGTAATGTTTGTCTGCAGCTGTGTGGTATATTTGTCTTGTGACCTTGCATCCTCTCTGCCCCTTTCCCCAAACACATATGTAACTTATAGAAATTAGTTTCAAGTGAAAGTATCCCTTAGTGCTTTCTGATGTTTGTGTGCAATATTTCCTCTATCCACATGGTGAATCTGATGTAGGAGGAACCACTACTAAAGAACAAACATTCAAAAACAACCACAATAAAATCTGTTGTGAAAAAAAAGATTTGTGCATTTGTCTTTTATAAAAAAAAGAAAAACCTATTTCAATCAGGGGAGACCTCATTTTTGAGTGAACAATTATTTATTGACGTGTGCACGATAATGGCAAATGATAGTCTTTGGTGATTAGACCCCCATCGTGACATAATCGAATTCCCATCGTAACGTCATCATATTTAAAGGGGGCCAAGAAGCAGTGAGTATATAAGATACTCCCTTGATGGAGTCTAGATACTGGTGGTGATGGGGATGGGGGTGCTGAGATCTGGATGAAATGAGAAGACCTGGGAGCTGGAATTGATGAACTGGAGGTGAATGGGGAGGAGGAGGGTCACAACGACACACACTGAAATGAGAGCTGACAGCAACAGAGTGGAAAACATTTAAACATTGACAGCAAGAATGCGATTCGCCGATAGAGATTGTGGCTAAACCTGGTTGTTTTAACTAAAAGAGTAAACGCCCCCTAATCAGCTGGTAATGTGAAGCAGGAGGAGAGGGAGAGTGAGGTGAATGAGAATGAATGAGTACATAGTCTTCCTGGCTAAACTTGCGCTAAGCTGGATATATTGTATTTTAAAGACTGTTATAATAATAATATAATGTTATATATTGAGACTGGGATTTCAAAATTAAAATTGCTTTTTACAAGTTGTCTCTTCCATTGAGCCTATTGCTCATTGCACAGAATCATAAACTGTACCAAATTCAAAGATATCACAAATCCAAATGTCTCACTTAAAAGTATTGATTATATAAAAATAGTTTTGCTGTTTACATGCCCAAAGAAGTTACACTTTTACAATTTGTATAAACAAGACTATAAGCCATGGCCACGCTAGCGGTTGTGTGAGTCTGTACAGTGTTGTGTTGAGCTAAATGCTATGGTCAGCATGGTAACATGCTGACAATAACAATGCCAACTTTCTGATGTTTAGTAGGTATAATGTTCACAATGTTTCCCATTTTAGTTTGACATGTTTTTGCTAAATAACACTAACCACAAGTATAGCTGAGGCTGATATGTTTTTGGTTTTACAGGTATTTGGTCATAACCCAAAGCATTTGACAAATACTAATTTTGACCTGCTGATGTTAATATAATGTTATGTGTCCAAGTCAGTTCATCCTGAGGGAGACATGGATGTCTGTACCAATTTTCCTAGCAATTCATCCACTTATTGAGATATTTCATTCTGGACCAAAGCGGTGGTCCAACTGACTGACCACATTCCTAAAAACAAACTCCTCTGTTATGATAATACAGAACACAACATTGGCAGCAAAGTTAATGTCATGTTCACACAGATGACTAGCTATATGGGACAATGTGGCCTATGAGGGAAGTTGTTTCTTTTGGCGTCCGTGGTGACGAGTGTCCCTGAGAGCCAGACAGGATTGATGAGGAGTTTAAGTTCCCCCAGAGAGATACGGTGGGGACAGAGCCTTAGTTTAGTCTTAAGTGATGTATAAGCTATAAGATAAAAGCTGTGTGAGTGTTTTGATATTGTTCTCAACTGTGGGTACAGGTATTTGCCTGACTTTGTGGGTTAAACTTTGTGCTATAGTTTTTCATGCATGTATGGAAATTGTTTGAATGTTTTAGCCATGCTAGAGGCATAACTCTAGGTATGGCAATGTTAGTAGGTCGGTCAGTCTACTGCTTTGGTCCAGCCTGAATATCGCAACAACTTCTGGATGGATTGTCATAAAATGATGCTCATACATTCCTGATCAACACCTGCAAAGGGAGAATACATAAAGTGGCTGCAAACAGCACTATCTTATACTCCACTACTGCTTCTAACGCAAAGGAAAATGAAAAAGAATATATGATTCTAAAATTATATATAGGATACTGCATGTAGAACATGAAACATCATGAGAAAAATACCATCAATTTAGGGTGTATTTAGCTCCTCCAGTATGTAGTGAACTAAAGAACCTTTTAGATCAGGCAACCCAGGGACACTAACAGAGAAAGCAGAGACAGGTCTCAACAATTCAGCATCCATTTGCTGTACAGTGGGGGACCACGTGTCAACAGGTCTGATGTCTGAGCCAGTCGCTCAGAGCTGTTTCAATAAATATACTGCACACCAGTTAGTGGAACGCTTTTATATTTCCTTCCATATAGTATTACATTATTATACACAAGTTATGCAAATGAGAGATCATCCCTACTATTTATCCAACCCCAACACTCAGGCATTTATGATTTAGTACAAAATCAGTCACTGAGTGAATAGGCATGCATATAAATCTATTTAATTGTCTTTCAAGGGCAGTGGCTTTAGAACAGTGGCACACAGGCTGACACAGTAATCGGTACCAGCCGTTTTTCTTTTTTCTTCTGTTCCAAAACTGTTTCAGCGGGGACATTTATTAATGATGATGGGACACCCCAGGCACTTTCCAAAACCAAAGGGAAGTGCATGCAGGGATAAATCAAAGAGGATGTAAGAACTAATGTCTGTCGGCAGAACCTGGCTGTTTGGGAAATCAAAGTCTGAGTGCTAAAATAGACCTCCCCTACAAACAGTTCTATATTTCCCTGTTGATTGGTGCATTATGTGAGCAACTCACCATGAGATACAAGCCTGCCTCCACACTTAACCCTTTAGATGAGCTTTATGTTGTAAAACCTGCTTTTAAATACATGCAAACACATGCATATGCACAGAGAGAGAAACCCACCGAGACACACACACACCTTGCAGGATTCAATAAATTATCCAAGGCCCTGTGTCTGATTGGCTGAGCAAGCAATCTCGCCTGGATGGGCTGAGATCTTGTTGCCAAGGCAACAGTGGGGAACTCCCTGTCCCAGCCCTATTTTCTCTGTGCAAGATAGGCTATATTTGGAAGTTACTTTAAGAAGCACCTTAAGCATTGTAATGAATCTTCTCCAAAAGTACATCTCCAAATGTTTGCAGGTTTAGAAATTATGTTTCCACAGAAGTCTTTTCACTGCCTGCAGTGGAAAATCCCATTTTATCATTAAATCCTGTATGGAAAAAACATTAGATTATATTATGAAATTTTCTCATGCATACATTTTTACATTTGTGTATAATAAACAATTGAATAAGACTTAACTTCTATCAGAGTAAAAGTACAGTTTTAACACTATAAAATTATTCAGCATAGTTACAAGGAGTCAAGAGGAACCTAGTTAAATTTCAAATGTATGACCAGAACATCACATAGAAAATGCAGCAGAACTCCTTGCTGTCCCAGTTATGTAATGCTGTGTAGGTCAATGGGTACACTAACTAGGTTTGGTGCCCACTGAGGACTCCTATACTACTGTGGGAGTGGAGGTCAATGCAAATCTCTTTAAATGTGATGATAGTTGTACTTCTAACTTTAATTTTTCCAACATAACCAAAATAACATAACCAAATAGTAATACCAAAAATAATTACTGTGCAAGAAATTCTGAACTGTTTGGCTATTATAACACAATTTATTGCCTTTTTATGCAAAATTGTATAAGTGTATATATAGGGTAATTTAGTTTAAATGTTTTCTCTTGAGTCTCTTGCAATACATGATCTCTTTTACAAGAGAGACCGGGGCCAAAATGGATGAAGTCACATAAATAATTTACATAATGGCATAAGGAAGAGAATGTGACTATTTAAAACAGTAACACTCTTTTTAAAACGTGTTTTGGATGTGGCGTTTGAATGTCTCCTATGGCTATAAGGTTTGTCTTGTTAATTATTCCTGACCCAGGGTGTGAAGTGCGGAAATGCAGTATTGCCAAGTTCAGACTCTTGGGACTCTAAAGCATCTAGAGCAGGGGTGTCAAACTCAACTTCACTAAGGGCCACACTGGAAAATAAGAACCACATCAAGGGCCAGACATGTTTAGTTTATTGATAGGCTTTTATTTAATCGAAAAAGTAAAATATATTTGACTGTATTATTGCATGTGTCATATAGTCTTCTCACTTACAGTTTGGTCAACATAAAGTCCTAAAGAAGTCAAAAAGTTTCTCAGCCATCATAGAAAAGAAGCACCCAAAAAAGTTGGAAAAAGATTTCGGCAAAAGTGACAAAAACTTCGGCAAAAGTGACAACAACGCCAGAAAAAGCGACAAAAACTAGGTGGGCCAAAATGTATTGTGAACCTAAATTGATATACGGGCCGGATCATAATCTGTGAGGGGCCGGGTTTGGCCCGCGGGCCTTGAGTTTGACACATATGATCTAGAGGATCTGGTGTGATAGTTGTTTGAAACAGGGGAAAGCACTTTACAGAGGCCCACACTGTACATATTATACAGTATACAAGTATTAAGGTACACATGACTCTTATGCTGTATAGGCCTTAGCTTTCTAATCACAAAGTCAAGGCATGAAAAACTATTTTCATTTCAAAATAAATTAATTGAAAACATTAATTGATTTAGCATTAATAATGACATCGTTATACTATTTAGTGTCTTTCCCTGTTGTTGCTTGATTTGCATTATGAGGGTATATCTTCAATTGTTTCAAAATAGCAACAACAACCAATAGGCTACCACTGAAGTTCAAATTCAAATGTATTTGTATAGCACTATACAAAAGCAGTTCAGAAGGCATAAAACTAAATAAAACAGCAAACATGTATAGGCCTACAAAATATATAGAGACATCTATGCATAGCCTACATACACGTACAAACATAGCCTATTGTATTTCAATACTGTAGCTAATAGCCTATAATAACAGGCCCAAAGTGCATATTGGCATGAGTGCCTGTGTCCAATACAGTAGATCTTTTTCACGACAGACATTTTGACATGTCATTGTAGGAAAAGCACAAGTGTATTCCAAACCATCAATGATGGCTGCATTCCACTTAGGAGAGGCCCTGGTATTGTGCATGCTGACTCACTGGAATAGCTTACTGGGACACTTGATGGAATTGAGCCATCGTTAAGGTTATCAGTTTCAGCTGTGCTTTTCCTACTATGACAAGTCAAAATGTCTGCTGTGAAAAATGTCCATTGTGTCCCAAACGTTCAACTGCGCTGTGGAGATAGGTCTATGCGAGACTACAAACTTCCTGGCAGCAGCAAAGCGTTTGTCTGAGAAGGGTTTGTCTGGTTTGTCTGCGTGCTGCAAGAGAGGGGCGTTTAAAATGCAGTGCAACAGCGCCACCTGTAGGTTAAAAGAGTAACACGTTTTTTTTTATATGAAATATAAAAACAGCGCCGTTTTTGTGCCGTTTAACACGTAGCACAAAAATTAACAGAGCTTCATGTAACAGAGTAGAAATAAATGACAATAACATGTAGGCCTACTCATACCATGGATGTATTCTTATATACTGTCTATGGATGTATTAAGAGACTCTTGCGCCGGATCACAGGGCGCTGCCATATTGGATGAAACCAAATTGCGTTCTGTATTACACCGTATTACAAAATTAAAACAAATAGCTACACACGCTGTTTTACTACAGTTAAAATAGTCATCACGTACATTTTAAATTATGTTTCACAATTTTTTTCTATTCTATTCTATTTTTTTTTAAACTGTATAATATCTCCAACTGCACCCCCTTTGTTTTAATTTTCCATGGTACAGTCAGTGGGCACTATGGCGCTGGCGAGGCTTGGTAAATGTTGTCGGTCGTTAGTACATGAGCCCTCCAAAGGACTGTTTTTTGGTGTTTTACAGCCAGGCGGGATTGAAGGCTGTATAGGTAAGATAAATAAAAGTCGTCAATAAGTGTCTGGTAAACAGGTGACCGTTGACTGGCTGGTTACAAGCTTCAAGAGCAGCTTGAAAATAACCCACGTTTACAAAGATACTGTAACAGTGACTTTAAATGGCTTTAACGTTTCATAAAAATCCAGCAAAAGTCGATGTAACTGTGTTTTGCTTGCAGGGTTTGTAGCAGTTGCATGCTGGCCATTTTTTTTAAAATGATAAGTCATATGTACAAGCTATCAAGCTAGGCTAAATTATGATACGATGGCTTCTCAAGGGATTAATTTGTTGAAATTTATTTGTGTTGTTTTTTTCTCCCAATGGTGATAACTGACATTCAATTCAATTTATTTATAGTATCAAATCATAACAAAAGTTATCTCGAGACACTTTACAGATAGAGTTGGTCTAGACCACACTATAAATTCCAAAACCCCAACAATTACAGTAATTCCCTCAAGAGCAAGCATTAGCAGTGGCTATTGCGACAGTGGCAAGAAAAAACTCCCTTTTAGGAAGAAACCTCGGCAGACCCAGACTCTTGGTAGGCGGTGTCTGACGGGCCGGTTGGACATGACATTATACCAGCTTTATTTTTTGCCACCCAACTCCACGCCATGTTTTAAGTTACTGGTAGTGGTGGAAAGTAACTAAGTACATTTACTCAAGTACAATTTTGAAGTAGGCCTACTTTCCATTTTATGCTTTTACTCCACTACATTTTTAGAGGCAAATGTTGTTGTTTTTTTATTATACATTATATTTTGTTATTAGCATAGGTTAAGCTAATCAGCAATATATGAAGTAACTGAAATTAGCTCCATCTTTACCGGCCGCAACATCAACATGATGTACACAATTATGCATCACTTATTACAGTATAGCCTGATCCAATAACATGATAATACATTATTCTGAAATGGGCCATTCTGCATAATGAGTACTTTTACTTCTGGTACTTATATTTTGGTGGTGGTAATACTTTATATACTTTATTTCAACACTGTAGTATTGCTACTTTTACTTGAATACCTTTTTCACCACTGGTTATTGGAAACTGTTTTCTCTGCAGCTAAGAGGCATCTGTTGTCAGAAGATGTTATCAAACTACAAGACTTCCAGCAAAGGAAGCTGGCTGTGGCTCACCTTGTCTCTGGAACGAAAGGTGAAGTAGGTTTAAGTATTTTATTAGCTAAAATCAATGTCTTCATTCATAAATATGTCCTCATTGGTGTAAAATGACCTCTGCCAATGATCCGACTTATCCTCGTAAGCGAAGAATTTCTTATCTGTATTTACATTGGACGGGCAAGTCCAAGGAGGCTTCCATGTCGTTCCGCCATTTTGAAAAAATATAATCGGTGAGAGGGACATAAAGCAATAGCCTACCTGTCTAGCTAATCCACAACGCGTTTTCGTTTAGAGCCAGCGCCATGTGACTGAAACCAGCTGAAACGGAGAAGGAGATCAGTGAGAGGCGCTTGTCACTGCCCCAGCAAATTTGAAAGCCTGCACTGCACTTTACTTCATAATGGAGTATCATACTTATGCCGAGCCACAGGAGAAGTAATCCTCGTCGCCAAAAAAAAAGCGAAAATTGGAAGACATGTTGTCATAGCTTCTTGGTACATAACGGCTACCGTAGTTGCAACACGCATTTGAAAAAGCGAGGCGCTAGAGAGCACTATTCGTTTGAATGCCAAATACAATTTCACCGCTAGATGGGAGAAATTCCTACACAGTGTACCTTTTTTAAAGCTGCAGTTTTATGTCATGTGTTACAATACACACTGTACAGTATGAGCTCATATTTTCACCCAATTTTACAGGAAATTATATAGAGCTGTTCAGTCAGAAGCTTCAAAGGAATGAGCTCATACTGAGAGATGAGCTGAAGCTTCTCCTTCACTTGTGCCAGTCTGCAGATGACATGGTGATAGCCAGAGATGCCATTTATAGGTATAGTACATCCTTAACTGGCAATTTTGTAAAGCGTAAACACATTTTTTATGCAAAGTAGATGATTTCAGAACCTAAATTTGTCTTATGCCCTCCTCTTCTCTAAATTGCCTTTTACAAACAAGGTACCATGCAGAGAACCGGAACTTGGTGTATGGAGAGTTTAAGTTTGGTCCTCTCTTTGTGAGACTGTGCTATGAGCTGGGTCTGGAGGACTTGGCTGCTGCTACACTTACAGATAAGGTAAATATTGCATTAACCAAAACCTTTACTATTGCAACAGTGTCATCAGGGGAAAAACTATAAAAGACAGGATTGATACTTTTCTAAGAGCCGACTTGGACTGGTAACATATCCTCTCACTTGTCTGAACAGAATATGAGAGAATTTTTCAACGACGCAACCTCCTTTAACATCACCTTAGACATGTTATTCACAAAAGGCTCTTATGAAAGTAAGTGACAGATTAACCTCCCAGTGTGTATTTTTTTTTTTTTTTTTTTTTTCTGAAATGATTATCACATGTGTATAATATTCCCAACTTTGGCTATTGCAGATGCCTTGGAGGTACTAAGAACTATGAGGAACCAAGGTGTACCATTCAACAAAGACACATTGACACTGGCATCTGGCATCTGCTATAAACTGGTAAATGATCCAAACAGTTTTATTAAGTCTATTTTAAAATGACAGTCCCAAGAGTTCTGTTTGTTTTAAGATGTACAAACTCTTCCGAGTGAGTTAATGTTCTGTTTTATGTTGGTCAGGACACGGCGGAGTCCTACAGGATCTGCACTGCTCTGATAGAGGAGGGGCAGACCAAAGGGCACTTAATCCCCCGACATGCTTACTGCTTTGCTGTAGCACTTGCACTTAGACGAGTAAGTTATATCTTCTTCTTCTATTCCTTTTATTCATGCAGAAAGATGTGAATAATATTATATAATCAATAGTTTGTTTTTTGTTCCAGAATGATATAGTAAAGGCACAGTCGTTGTACTCAAAAATAATGAGCACTGACAGCAGATTATGCCAAAATTTAAAGGTAATGGTGCATCATATAAATCTGGTATACATTTTTTTTCTTGCCGTTGTTCATTGATTAATATATCCTTTTTTTATTGTGATTTAGGTTATAATACTAGCAAGGTCAGGAGCGCTGACAGATGCCATTTCCATCCTGTCTGCAGCCATGCTGCTTAAAAGCCCTTCTTTTGTGAAGAAGCCTGAATTTTCTCAGGAGGTGGTAAGTCCTATAACACACCACACAGTTTGCTCAATAACACAGATGCTACTTATACTTAAAAAACTGTGACGGAATAGCTACGGATGCAGTATTTAAATGTTTAAACATATTCCCGCAATTGATATTCATCTTAATAAATTTTTTTCTGTGAACAGACTGGCAAACCTAAGGTAAAAATGAAAAGGATTGGAGTATCCTTTACTGGGATTGTTGATCAGAATAACTGTGATGAAATATTTCTTTCAATAGTTAACACAAGCTACAGGATTCTTTTCCCCATTAAAGGGAGTTTGTTTGGGGAGTTTTTTCTTATCCGAAGCAAAACTTGAAAAAGACAGTGGGTGTCGTATGTTGTACAGATTGAAAAGGCCTTTGAGGCAAATTGTGATATTGCGCAATATAAAATAAATCGATTTACACTTGACTTGTGACCTGTTTCAGGTGGATTTGCTGCGCTTTCAGAGTGAGGGCGGACCACACATGATGAAAGTGGAGCAGATAGTCACTCATCTTGAGCGAGCTGATCAGGTGACCCAGCAGACCCTCGATGGCATGCTCTGCCACACACCCACAGGGAGGAGGAAACCAGCGCTAATAATGGAGGAGAGGAGGACGAGCCGAAGGACTCTGAAGTCACTACAGTCCACTCTGCTGTCAGAGTGAGAGACGCTGTGTGCCATTGCAAAGCCTGCTTTAACTAAAGGCTCTGATATGAGGCTGAACACAATCCATCAAAAAGAGATCCAAGCGAGATCCGGCGGAATTTCCCGGCAGAACGAGAATAATCCCGGAAGTGGAACGTCGTAGATATAGACTAAAAAACACAAATGGCTAGAGTAGACTTTGTCATGATTACTGTATCTACCTCTCCTTAGACACAGACAGAGTCACCATCTGCAGACTGAACTTCTGTCCCTTTTTTGTGTTGCCCCTATCCAAATTTGATGAAAAAGGTCAAAAATCTTCTTTTGTGCAGCAGGTACTTTAACAGAAAGCTGCTGAGAGAATTTTACACCACCACACCAATGGCAATGGATTTCCTTGCAAGGAGCTATGCATAATAAGTGATTTGGGAAGAATGCGTTGTGTGTGTATATAAAAGTGTGACTGAGTGATTAAAGATGAATCGGATATTTAATAATGAAAAAAAAGATTATTTGTCTTGCTTTGATGTTCTAGGGATGCTGGCAAAATCAGGTTTGTTTTGCAATCTTTAAAGAATAGGTTCTCATTTTGAGTGTGTCTCAAAAACAACACCCAGGTGCCCAGATGTTCATTGCAAGAGCTTTTGCAAGCTGTGATCGCACCTATTTATAATGGTCATTAAGAGATCCTTTCCTACAAAAGAATATTCCAATGTTTATCTGAAGTTAATATGAGGGTTCAGCAGTCTGAGTTAGAGAAATAATGTGGATATCTTCCAAACTGACTGTCTTTTAGAATAAAATTAACCATCAACCATCTAGATGAAAAGATATCCGCTGATCGATCAAATATTTTTAACCTGTTTGCCAAGTTGTGCCTCTGATTTCCAAATCACAACTAAGTTGGCAGCTCGGGCCAGCTTCCTGGATAGAGGACAGAGTCACAACTTGAGAAATGGGTAAAAACCCTTTTGTTATCCAGATAGAAGAGTCTTGGATTTTCTATTGAAAGTGCATAAGAGAGGGACTTCAAGAGATCAGTATTCTGAACAGGAGGAATACAGCAAGCAAAACCTGTTTCAGTGTTAATATGGGCACCTGCATGTTGTTTTAAGACAGTCTTGGAAAATTGTGAACCTATCCTTAAAACAACCTTTCCAAAGGCTTTTTTTTTTTTGCTTAATTACTTAAATGTAATGGTAATACATTAAAAGGCACAAACTGGGGACCTAAAGCCATACCTGGTATATCATAACTTTTAAAAAAAAAACTCAAAATCTGCTGCCCCAAAGCCTTTCATTTGTACACTTTGACACAAAATGTGTGGTAAAATACTCATTATAAATCCAAATCTGCTGATCGGAACCGTAATCGGAACATGTAAACAAACAATGGTGTACATCAAATCCCTCCCACAATGCACCGCTACATCGGTTGAACAGCCAGGGAGGAGACATTGACATATGGGAGGAGAGGAGAACAACGGAGCAGCTACCTGAACCCAAACAAACAGTGTTAGCTAATAGTGTACAGTTATAAGGTAGTAAAAAGTGAGCTCAGTGTAGTGTTTGTTCATCTATAACTACAAGATTACAAGAGCTTTCAGGACGGATGCAGCGGTGATATACACTCCTATCGGCAGCTGGGAGGCGGTGCTCTTTAGCATTAGCTAGCCAGTTAGCTGGTTCTAACTGACAGGAAAAGCTGCTGGTAACGTCATTTTGGCTGGCCACAAAACGAACACAAAGGAAAGAAAAGATTAAAAAGAAAAAAATAATTATAAGTTTAAATCTGGTATTACTGATAGGGACCGCTGTGTCGTAATATAAGCAAGTTAGTGGTTACTTTGTTGAGACCATAGTTTGTACTACTACATAGATTGACTAACGTTAGCTAACTTAGCTAGCTATTGTTAGGTCGTCTGAGGCGACATCTGTAAATACTGGATTTGGGTAGCTTTAGCTAACATAGCTAGAAAAACACAATGAGTACCGAGGCTGCAGCGTCCACTAAACCCACTCCGGAGGATGATGGCATGACATGGTGGTACCGATGGCTCTGCAAAATAGCTGGGGTTTTGGGAGGAGTATGTAAGTAACGTTAGTTATGAAAGTACATTTCTAATATCACTTTGATAAGTAAATAAATAAATGATACGCCGAGATAAATACTATTACTGAGTATGCTGTGTATGTAACATTCAGTTTTTGCTATTTTCTATGACATTTGTTGACTTTTCATCATACTTTTATACCGTTTGTGTGTTCTCTTTTGCATATCTGCATTAATATGATGGTTAGAGGAGAGACAGGACAGAAACGGCATCATATTACAATTTGGAAAAACATGTTTTTTTGATTGTGTATAAAAACCTCACTTCAGTTGCTCAGCCAGGCCAGACAAAAGCTTTGTCACAGACTATTGTCCCCTCACTGCAGCAGCCACTGTTGGGCACCGCTGGTTTGCATGACTTGCTCATTCCATAACCGCATGTTATTGCTAAATTAAAACTATGTGCTATGAACACACAGTCCACCGCAGGTAGGTTTACTCTTTCCATCAGGAGTTCAGTGTGAGACCGTGATATTTACTGCTGGCTTTGCAGTTTTCCAGCAGCATTGCAGCTCTCCTTCACAGACTTGACACCAGAGTCACAGTGCCTGTATCACATTAACTACCTAGGGCACTGCATATTCAATGGGATCTGTATTATTAAGGAGGCTGGATGGTCTAAAGGGGCAGGATATGCTACATTGTTCTTCCACTGTTTGTGGCAGTGTGGGCTTGTCTGGCTTGATAGTTTGCATGTAAGTGAAGATAGAAACTAGGCATATTTACCCTCTCTTCTCACTGTGGATTTTCAGCTTGAAACTGCTGCATTGGTGAATGGACTGACAATCCAAAGTTTTAAAACACCAAATGTTTTAGCATTTTGGTTGAATATTAAACACTGTGTGCCCTTTTATAAATACCACATTGAGTAAATAGTAGACATTAGTAAAATAAGATTTGATTGTGACTTATTGTGAAATGTTGGAAAAAATGGCTGGTGCTTTTTTCGTAAAAAAGGAATACATTAGTTGATGTTGATGGGGAGGTGTGACTAGTGATAGATCTCTCTTACATTTGACATGTTACAGCAAGAAAAGCACAGGTGAAGCTAATAGCATTAATGATTGCTTTGTTCAAGGGCTGAAACAACAGAACAACAGAAAATAATTTTATTTCGGTTATCATTGTTTTACATGGGTTTAATTTTCGGCCTAAGCATGTGTCATGATAACTTTCACATCTAGATATGAGTCCTGGATTCCATAATTTTTCCGGATGTTACCAAACTGCTCTAGATATAAGGCAGTCATGTGCTGATCTTGAAAGAAATATCTGTGTGTTTGTTATACATTTGTCTCCACATATTGTACATGCTCCGTATGTTCTGCATTGCTGATTTTCTTATGTTGTTTATAGTATACAGTCAGTACTAACCAAGCAGTATATAAGTGAAAAGTTAGTATGTAGTTATTGTGGCTTTTCAAACCGTAGTGACTGAACTGGATCTCTAAACATCCACATATATCATTCTCAGATCTATCCTGCCCTCTGAGATATTTCACATGAGATATCCCACACACACTTTAAAATGCCAAAGCCTAATGGTCAGGCCCAATATTTTCACAATATGTTATGTGGTTTATCTTAATGGCAGCCCTTTTGCTTTGTCTTTTCTCTTGTCCAAATCATGCAGCCTGTGCCGTCTCAGGAGTGTGGAACTGTGTCACTGTGAACCCTTTAAACATTGCTGCTGGAGTTTGGATGGTGTAAGTCTTTAACACTTGTTACGCTTAATTTTATGTAGTATGCATATATTAGCTCATTCACATTCCATAGGGCAAACCATTTTTATAATCTGTTGGTATTGAGGAGAAAAGACAACATACTATAAAACCACTTATTTGGACCAGACAGAGTGCTGTATGCTATTATTCATTTAACCGCCAGTCCAGTTTGCTGTCACATACACAATGCACAGTGAAACGGTTTTAAATTAATCATTCAATCTATTGAATAAGACAATACTTTAATTGTTCCTTTTGCAGTTTGGCTAGGGTGTCACTGACACAGTTCCAGAGCAGATGTGAGCTGGTTCTATTTAAGTTTTACTAAACGCCTACTGACAGTCAAATACAAACTATTGTAAATATGAATAATCAATCAGAGCTTTACTGTTCAGATTTACAGTTTTTGTTATATACTGTATGTATATCATGCATTATGCACTCGTATTAGCTATTTACATTCCTCTATTTGTACGTACAGTATTATTTTGCATCGATAGTGAGCAGGAGTCTCATGTAGCCATGTGGCCACACCTACTGCTCAAATGCGGAGGTGTGGAAGAATTCTTGACATGAACATGTCGTGCCAAAGATTTGCTCAAATTTGAAGACTTTAGAACATGCCACAGAAAAGCCAACTGTGGTTTTTTTTCCCCAGGTTAAAACTGTTTCCCTTGATAGCTTAGCTACAATGCTAGCTAGGAATAAAGATTGATTAATAAAATTGTCATGAAGACATTCTGCCCCTTTGTATTTTTTACTCCAGATCACACCAGAATCAAAGGAGCCTTTTAGAACTGAAATGATTGGTTGATTAATCAATTAAGTTGATTAACACAATATGAATCAACATCTCTTTGATAATCCATCAGTGATTTTTTTTTAAGCAAGCATCTCCTCTTCTTCTTTTTTGAGATCTGCTTTTCTTTGTATAATGTGATATTAAACTGAATATGTTTTAGAAAATAGTTGGCAGATTAATCGATAATTAAAGTAACAGTCCAAATTCGACTTACCAGCTCACTGTAGAAACTTTCTTGCTGTTTTCATGACAGTGAGCATGTGAGCATTTGTGCCCCAGCTAAGCCCACTTTGAACACCTTGAATGGCAATGACAGCGTACTTAGGGCTGTGCAATTAATCATATGTTAATCGTGATTACAATGTTGGCTCTTCCGATCACAAAAACAATGCAATCAAGAAAAATGATTATTTAGCATATTACATTTTTCAAGTAAACTCCTCTTTTGTCTTGTGTTCTAAACTATATCAATGTTGTTTAAAGCTATAGTGTGTAGTTTCTGCTGCCCCCATGAGGAATTCTAAGTAATGACAACAACACTGTCCACATGATACAAGCCTTTATGTGACTGCACTTCACCCCCACCCCTCCTCCACACAGTTGCTAGTAACCAAGGAGGACACGGAGGATTAAAAAAAAACATGATGGACTCTTCAGAAGAGGTCATTATCTTCACTTGAGTTTCTGCGCGGGAAAGTCACCAGACGATACAATTTTCTAAACCTCACCATACTGAGGAATCCAGAGAGAGTGGTCTGGAGCTGATAGTCTTAATTAGCTTTGTAGCAGCTCATTTGCCAAAGGCTTGAATGTAACAGACGTTCATTAATATCAAAAAGTTCAAAACAAAGTTTTAAGTTCTATAAATGCAAGATCTTTCCAAAAGTCAGTGGGTAATCGGGTTCAATAATTGTGTTTTCAATATTGATTAATGTAATGATGATGATTTTTTTCCATAATTGAGCGGCCCTAAGCATAATGGTTCCTTTCTACCCAGCTGCTGTGTTTAATTACTTCCAGACTTGAGTTGTACAGTATTTGAGATGGAAGGGCACAAGGTAATTCACTCCTGTGTTTGTGTCCTCTCCTCCTGTGTCTAGGTTAAATGCCTTTGTGCTGTTCCTATGTGAAGTCCCATTCTGTTGCCAGTTCATAGAGTTTGCTAATGCAATAGCAGCCCGTGCAGACAAATTCAAACCTTGGCAGAAAGCCTTCTTCTACTGTGGGTAAGAACAAATTGAAAAATGAATTGTACACGGTTGATGTCATTGGAGACTGTACTAAAAATTACATTTTTGGAATGTGAATATCTGATAGTTATTAACATTGCATAAGCTGTTGGACATACTTTTGATGTTGTTCTTTCAACTCCAGCATGTACTTCATATGATTTACTGACTTGTTTGTTTTTGTCTCTGGTTGGCTGTCCCTTTGGTTGCTCATTTTCAGGATGGCTCTGTTTCCTGTGTTTTTGAGTTTCTCTTTTACAACCTTGTTTGGAAATGCCATCGCCTTCGCTACAGGAGTTCTGTACGGCCTTGCGTCTTTAGGCAAAAAGTAAGTCTATTAGTAGTTTGTACCATGGAATAACATTATATCAGAAAAACATCATTTATTTTCTAGTATCTATTTGAATAAAAGCTGTACTATAGACATTTTGTAATCGCTCATATCTCTTGATATCTCACTCATAAAAACACTCCTCTAAAAGGTCATATTAAAACAGTCTTCTTATTAATGCAGTATTCCACATTCTAATCACTTAATAAGATTTTTATTTTATGCATCTAACAACCCTAATGATCCTTTTTATTCATGCAAATTCACTTCTGACAAGGTGAGCCATGTAATAACCTTGCAATTAAACTGTCATCCTCTCCTGTCATACCCGCTTTCTCTTTGTTTATACCCACCTCTCCTTCATCATAACTTTTTGTTACCCTCCTTCTCTCGCATCCTGTCTTCTTTTCGTTTTTTCCCTCTCTCTCTCTCTCTCTCTCTCTCTCTCTCTCTCTCTCTCTCTCTCTCTCTCTCTCTCTCTCTCTCTCTCTCTCTCTCTCAGGGGAGACGCAGTGACTTATGCCAGACTACAGCATCAGAAACAGGCAGATGAAGAGAAGATGACAGAAACGGCAAATGGGGCTCCGGAGTAAGGCATCTGCCTTTCCACCCTCCTCTTCCTCTATTTTCTTCAGTTGTTACTGCCCTCCATCCATCCTACCTCTTCCTCCATGCTTCTTTCCTCTTTCTCATTTCTGTCACTACATAATTATGGTACTGAGTTTACTTATTTACTTACACTGCTGCATTCTTGTTGTCCTGACCTAATAGTATACAAACGGATTAGCGTTGGATTAAGTCCATTACTTGGTACTTGGTGTGTAAATGGGATCTCTCATTGTGACTCGATACCATAGATTGTATGTTTTGCTTTTCGTGGTTTATGGTCTTCTCATGGGTTGTATTTTTTTTTTTTTCCCTTTTGTTGTTTGTTGCTGCTGTCAGTTGTAAACTCGTTTTCTGCACGAAAAATGTGAGGTACACCTTTCTAGCCCAAGAACATTTCAGGAAATCCTTAAACTAAATTAATGTGAATGTAAAATGTACATAATTAACTTAAGGTTATCAGGTTATTCACTATGAGGCTGATTCAAATGTGTCTCACTTGGAGAGTGAAGTGGGTAAAGATAAGTCCAATGGTAACATGGGGTTCAGACTTGTTTCAGCAGCAGACCCAAATATCGATATCAGCTCTCTTGCAGCTCTAACCTTATTATCATCGGAAAGTATTGGCCAGTGGGGTTTCCAAAGCCTGTTGCGTTAACTCTGCATTTAATCCGAAGAACCTACTTTAAGCAGTGAATGTAGATGATACAAGTCAACTTAGTTAACAGTGAAAACTTGTGCTACAAAAGTTCTACTTTAATTTATAATGGGGGGTCTTATTAAACTTTATTGTAATATTTATTGAAAAAAAACGGCCTGACTTTTGACAGTTACTACAACAGATCTGTAAAAAGCCTCAAGTTTCCGTGAGTTTTTCCTCTGAGTCCCAAAATGTACCTTCACTGGACTACTTTTGAGTAAAGAAAATGGAAGGGATTTTGGTATTACAGTATTCTACCCACTGTTCAGACAAAACTCTGAATTACAGCCTGAATGCATTTTAAAATATACATAGGCTTTAGAGATATGTTTAACATTGGGGAATGTACCTGGTATACCCAAAGATAAACAAGGTATGCTTTCATATATTATTTGTTTAGTTGGTTTAAGCTCAGCTGGGGAATTCCTGCACTAAACTTTTGGTAGCATGGACCTGGTATAGAGGGAATTTTTAGGAAAAGCTTTCAGTGCATGTGTCAGCTTGTGTACGTATGTATGGTTCCTCATGATCAAGCAGCCGGTAGCTGAATTGTGGCTGCAGATTTTGTGGTACATTATGAATTGGAAAACTGTGCTTATTTTTCCTCCTTTTGAAAACATGTAAAACAACGTTTTAGAATATCTTACTGAATATCTACTGTGTTTATTATGAGTCTTAATTAGTACACTTTACCAAAATCCATTACAAATTCAATGAAGGAGAAGTGTCTTGATTCAGGGACGATTTGGTCTGTATCTCACACAATCACCAGAGCCATGGTTTGCCTTTTGTCACTCAGATGAGGTATGCAGCGTTCAGCAATGTACAATTTGTGTTTGTGTTTTGTTGCCTTGCCTCTGTTGTGTAAAAAGGAACTTTGGGAATAATTGTTTACACGTACCTCTTACAGCTGTTTCTATCCTTAATCTATTACTGACTGGTCAGTGACTGAGTAGATTATTCACAAATTACCACCAGCTCTCAGGTATCGTACTTAACAATGCACCGTGAACAGATACAAAGTAGTTTATGAATAGATCATAGATGTATGGGAACTAGCATAAGCATGACTATGAAATTAGGATGTCATTTGAGCAGATGGAAAAGCATTTGTGTAGCATTTAAAACATGCACAACCATCGTTCACAAGTGATTAAACACTACACATACACACCAGCAGTATGCTACAGTTAGACACTACACACTTCCTAGTTTTAATAAGATGTAAAATAAAACTCCTTGCCTTGTCCACAACCATCCATCCAGTTTTATTGTATTGCAGTGACGTGCATCCAAGACTTGAGTGCATATTTTGCTGTAAGGGATATGTGTATAATGTGTGTTGTGATGTGAATACTGATCCTGTTTATCAATTTGTGAATTAAACAAACTTGCTACTACTACCATGGTGTTGGCTTCTTTTGTTGTCGCCTTCACAATCTTCTTAATGGTTTATGCTTTTGTGTCAAGAATGTTTTTCCTTTTTTTTCTTTTAATAATGATCAAAGAACATCAGGTTGAGAGTGCTGAATAATTCTTTATATGCAGAGAAATCCAGAGTACCCTGGGGTTGTCATTTTTTTTTTTTTAACATTTTATTTATATGCTGAAAGCAAATAAGTGTATTTCCCGAAATGCCAAACAATTTCTGCAAAAATGTCCTATTAATCTCCCCCTCCCCCCCGGACTGGACTACAAAACCGGCTTCAAGTCTAGTTCGTCATTGAACCCTCTCGGGTTTAAAATACTCAATTTAGAAATCAAGAAAGCTTTTGCAAAGAGCATAAGAGACATTAAGATTAATTTTCAGGTGCCGCATCTGGATAGATTTATTTTTTTTAATATCTCATAGTACTTTATATTCTGCTATATTGAGTTCTGTCAGTGTTTTTCCTACATATCCTTTTCCGCATGAACATGTTAACAAATAAACCACACCCTTTGTGTTACACTCTTAAGTTTTACGTGGATGGCTGAAGTTTGTGTTGTATTGTAACATTGCACGAAAGTCAAATAGATTGCATAAATCCCAGCAAGCAGTATTTGACCAACACCTACCTGTGATGTGTTGAGGTTATTTAACTGGTGGTGCCTGTTTGATTAATAATGAAGTTAATGATCACCACTTCCCAGGATTAGCCCTCCCTTCTAAGGCATTTTCTTTCACCTATAAAGCTTATTGTTTATTTTTCAATCTTAATATTGTCCCCTTTGAATGCAGATTGTAGGGATTTAGTTGCCTGTTTCTCATAATATATCTTAATTGATTTGATTTGCAAGGATTAGTCCATATAAGTACATCTGCTGCCTCTGAACTGTAAAGATACCGATTATAGACAAAGACTTTTCTTTTATGCAACATCTGGAAACATGGTAAAAAAAATTGCATTTTAACTTTAGTAACTTATATTGAGTAGTCAACAGAGGGCGTCATTGCATTATTTCAGTCATATGTCTTAGTTTTAATTAAGTAGCACATTAACCTAGTATTTAATTATGTAATACATTATTACTACTACTACAACTAGTAGTAGATCAAAGAGAGGGCACACTTTTTATTGGAATTGAACCTGTGATGCTCCACTTGTATAATTGGCCTGCACATGCATGACAGGTTTAATACCAACAGCTGCAGTAAAATGACAAAAACATTCAAACATAAGAGGTTGAAGCTTTATAAAGGCTAAGCATCAAACAGACATTTAATATCCAAACAGAGATGCCATTTTGCAGTCATCAAAACCATTTGTCATGCAGTTAACAATGGCTTTTCAGTGACAGGACTCTTGTTATCTACTAATAGCTGGGCTCCTTTCAAAGTGTTATATGATTATGGAATATTATATTATTCTGCATTTTAATGTTTTAATATTTGTGGCTCCAATTTTAGATATTTTGAACACACTGTGGCCACTACTGGGTAGGGGTGGGAATCACCACAGGCCTCACGATACGATATCATCACGATACTTATGTCACGATACAATATTATTGTGATTTTAAACACATTGCAATATTCTGCGATATATTGCAATGTATTTTGTATTATGTACTTTTTTCCAACTTCAAATTTTTCCCAATTTCAAATGATGTCCCCAAAAGAAAACTTTTTTAACATCTGTTTTATCTAAAAATATACATTTCTCTGTCTGTTCATCTCACTTCAATTTTATTTATTTTACTTGGCCTCTGTGTATTCATACAGTATTGCCACAAAAAATATCGCGATACTATGCTGTATCGATTTCCCCCCCCACCCCTACTACTGGGTAAATTAGTAGTATAGTACTGCATCACATCCAATAAGCATATTTAATGTAAAAGTACCTATAACTGTCAAATAAATGTAAGAGAATAAAAAGTACAATATTATCCTCTGAAAAGTATTGAAGTAGAAGTATAAAGTAGCATAAAATGGAAATATCCAAGTAGGCTACAAGCACCTAAACTGTACTTAAGTACAATACTTGAATAAATTTAGGCTACTTTGTTACATTCCAACACTGTACTATGAGTACATATACCACTGACTGGAGAAAATGACTGAATACTGTTGAAATTCCCTCTTTATTTTGCTGTTGAATTTCTCGTTCTCCCCTAAAGTAAATCCACCTCAGAATTGAAATGTTCATCTCCTGAGGGGAGGACTAACTCTGTCTGCCTGCTTTCCTCCCAGCTCCGGGTTGCATCATGCTTGGGAACTTTGCTCCAATGAGGGGCTGGCATTGTGCTTTGTGGGGGGGAGACAGAGGAGAGAGAGAGAGAGAGAGAGAGAGAGAGAGAGAGAGAGAGAGAGAGAGAGAGAGAGAGAGACGGGTGCAGCGTTGCCAACCAACAGGACGGGATTCAAAAAAAATCCCCACAGCGAGCGACATCACCTGCGGAGAGAAGACACCTTGTTACGCTCGAATTCCCCAGCGGCTTTGGAAAACTACATCCTCCACGTTGCTGTGTTGTTGTTGAGTTTTTTTTTACATGAGGCGTAGGCTATATGGAAGGAAATCCTTAAGCGTGTCTCGGTGTATTGTCACAGAAAAAAGGGGGCGCCCAAATCTGTCCCTCTTGAGGATGGGACCTTTTTGAATCTCAAAAGCAACAACAATGGACTGCGTTTCCACCGGGAACTCACTCTGGGAGGCGTGCTGTACGAACACACGGGAGTGTAGCGTTTCAAAGCCACACGACGTTTGTCTGTTTAGTTAAACATTGTTCACAGGGTCGTCGGTTGGGAGTCCGCGATGCCCGCGAGGAACAGGTACAACCTGGTGGACGATGTGGCGGACTCGAGGGTGCCTCTGCACAACGAAGAGGCGTACCAGCATGGGATTTCTTTCCAAGCCAAGGTGAAACGAAACTAGCTATCCTCTTTATTTTGACACCGTTTACCATAGACCGTCAGTTCGGAGTTGTGTTGTGTTGTGTTGTATTTGGAGCGAAGTGGCAGGTGCACTGGACCCTTCCTGCTGGGATCCAGCATGAAGTTTGAACGCATGGCAGTGTACTCAACTACCCATGTGGTTTAATGCAGCAAGTCTTTATGGGGAGTTGTACTTTATTTGTAATCCTTTAAAAAAAACTGAGGCAAATGTGTTTTTATATTTGGCGCTCGAAAGTGAACTGAACTGAGTGTATTTTCAGGTTTTCCCCAAGTCCATTGAATTATTAACCTCTCAGGGAGCCGTCTGAGCTGATTTGCAGGGCATGAGACAGGGAGCACCGTGGTAGAAAGGGTTAAAACAATGGGAGTGTTAGCCTACTGGTCCAAAGTTCAATCACACAGCTGCTTGTGATACATCCATGACTTTATCTTGTAAAATGAGGGCTGCTTATCAAGCCGCTTTCTCATCTCAGTTTGCCTCAGTCTTTCTTTATTCCCCTTAGTGTTGCAAAAACACAGTCCCATAATGAATCCACCATACGAACAATTTCTTACTGTGGGTATACAACACTTTTAACAAAAGAGTCGCAACTTGAAGCCACAGCCACCAGTTTGAATATATGCAAGCCACAAAGAATGTAAGGCAAAGCAAGTCCTTTTATACAATACATTCAACGTATAAATAGAAAAGCACTAGTTGCCACATTTCATAAAAAAATATTTGGTAATGCACAAGTTCATCTCTCCAATGGAAAAATATTTCAGAACCACTTTCCACCAATGTGAGAGTTTAGGTAGTTCAGTTTGTCTCCTCATATTGTAGGCACCGTTTAGGCAGTGTTTGCCTTTTTATAAAACAAAAACCAAACATTTTGGGAGAGCTCTAATTTTGTTGCCGTGACTCCACTTTGGGAGCTGTAGTGTCTGGGATTACATCTCTGACTCTCATGCTGTTGTCGTGTGATTGTTTACTACAGTATGTGGGGTGTCTGGACGTGCCCAGGCCCAACAGTCGGATGGAGATCGTGGCAGCCATGAGGAGAATCAGGGTAAGATGAAGACATAATGCCATGTGTGTTTAAGAGCAGAAGTGCACACACACACACACACACACACACACACATATCATCAGTCCTGTGATGATTGCTCCCTGATGGAGGACAGAAACTATCTTTACTATAAACACAGTAAACACACGCACGCAATACAAGGAGTGTCCGTCTGTCAGATGAAATTTGTATTGAGTACGTAGTGACGCATGCACTCGCTGGACAATGACACGACTTCTGGGAAAGCAATGCAGGGATGAATTTTTCAGAAAGACAAAGCAATAAGAGAGAGCTGGAGTGGCTTTCTTTGCTGAATAGTGCATCACACTTTCTAGATAGGTTTGTGAAAGTTCAAGGACACAACGTGTGTGGGTTAGCGCTGCCTTTGATTAAAGTCAGACTGTGGCTTATTAGTATTGCATTATGTTGAGCTGATTATTAGAATTTCACAAATCAACCTTTTTTCTACTTATGAGCTTCATCTTTTTTCCTCTGTCACCCTGCATTCAGTCTCTCCTCATTGTTATTCACACTATCATATCATAGCCAGGCTTTTTCCCCCGTAAAGTTACATCAGTAGTGTTACTATAGGGATCATGTAATCATTTCCTCCTCTCATTGTCCCAGCGGGCCAGTATTTTTCCTCAGAGCCGCTAACACAGAGCCTTATCAGAGAGCTGGGGTTGATCTGTAATTTAAGTGTGACTCACCAGACTTGCTTGCTCGGTTTAGACATGACAAGGCTCTTAACCCTAGCTGAGTCAATATGCAGGAAATAAATGTGTAATTTCATTTTTTGAGCTACTAAAAAGCCATAATGTGGATTTATCCTCTGAAAAAAGGCACAAGTTTTTAGGCACAACATTTTTTTTTTTTTACTATTTTGGGGAATCCTCCCATGTTCTTTTACAATACTTTGTTTTGGCTCCTGTAGTGTAAAATATGGGTTCGTAGGTGGCTGCTTTAAGTGTGAAACTGTGTGCATATAAAATCAGAGGAACCCCAACCGTAGAAAAAAGATATTTTCAACAAACAAAACTCATCTACAAAAGTAGGTCTATGGAACAGAGACACAGCCAGTCAGACTGTTTATGACTCGGTCTATCTGTGTGAATGGGCTGAGTGCGCAGATAGTGCCTGTTTTTTTTTTATTCTCAAACTGAGAAATCAATAAGGTTGTATAGTAAACGTGATCATCAGGGTGATACACTGCAGGCTGAGGCAGAACACAAAACAGAAATTATGCTTTTGATTGCTACAAAAAAAGATTATCTCTATTAAAAAAATACATAAGACCTAGTTTTTACATCAAATCAAGATCTGTTTACCAGCATATATGCATGTGATTTTGTTATTTAAAGACATACACTCATTAATGTTTATTTATGTCAGAGTGTGTGGATGCATACACATTGGGTGTGTGTATAGGAAGTTCCCTTGATGTCCAAATATAGCCTTGAATCAATAATGAATGAGTTAGTGTATTTAGGTTGCAACTTTCAGCATATTGTATAGAATATCTTTGTTTTTGAATGGCAACACTGCTTTATAGTGTCTCCTGTGACTAATGTAAACATGAGAGTCTGCCTGATAGCATGGACCAATATATAAATAAATAAATAACCTCTCATTTATTATATATTGTCATGACGTGTGTTTAATGTAATCTTTGATGACAGTGACCAGAGAGATGTTACTATTCATAGACTTGTGGTATTACACTGACTGGTGGATGACTTTGGCTTAGTTTTTACTGTGTCATATCATCTTTGCAGTTGAAGCATTTAAAGGAATACGCCACCGTTTGTTGAAATAGGGCTTATCACAGTCTCCCCTAGCTGTAGATAGGTGGGCCAACGCATTTTTTGTGCATGCATCGTTTTAGTCCGGTGCAACACCAGAAGCGCCTCCGCTAGTTAGCTTAGCGTAGTGAATGGAATCCTATGTTGCCGGTTAGCATGTTGTGAGTAAAAGTGAGCCAGCAAAAGACAAAAAAACAACCTAATTACTTGCAGTGAGACAAAAAAATGTGTTGGCCCACCTATCTACAGCCAGGGTAGACCGTGATAAGCCCTATTTCAACAAACGGTGGCGTATTCCTTTAAGCAAGACTACATAACTTTTACTGAACAGCGGCCACTGTGGCCACAAGTAGCAATCGCAATTCTTTCTTTTTCGAAACGGTCACTCTAAATGACATTATTATGGTTTACGTTAGTGACCTTTTAAAAGTGCTGGTAGTAGGTGAGGTGAATTTTTTTTCAAAGCCAGGCTAGCTGTTTCCCCTGTTTCCATTCGTTATGCTAAGCCAAGTGAACCGTTTCCTGGCTGTTGCTTCATATTTAATGGAGAGATATGAGAGTGATATTAATCTTTTCATCTAACTCTAAGCAACAAAGTGAATAAGCTTATTTCCAAAAATTTCAAATTATTTCTTTAAAATAAAAAAAGGGCAATTGGAATGGGACCACAAGCAGGAAAACACAAACATGTCTCCTGGAGTGTGCATCATTTTGTTTTTGTAATAAAAAAAACAATCTAATCTTCATCTGTGACATTCTACAAAGTAGTTTAACTGTAGCAATGGTTATTCAGTCAGCATACTTGTCTCAGTAATGTAAGCTACACAGGAAGCAATATTCATCTAACATTCATCTAACATTAGCCATTATAAGCTACTGGACATACAAACCAAGTAAGGCTGTAGCAGCAATAACCCCCGAGTGTATTGAATTGAGCAAGTGTGTATTTTATTGCTTGTGAGTTCAGCTTTTCATTTGTAAGAGGAAAACAGTTTTTAGATCTTTCAAAAGTTACATAGTCTCATTTTAAGGTCAGTTTATGTCTTATCCGTGTGCATGTGCGTGCGTGTGGCCCCTCGTTTCAAACACATGGAAAGCAAAGATTGTATTCCTGTGCCAACTGCGTCTTTTTGGGTGAACCCTGTAACACTGGGCCTACACTGAGTGAATGCAAACACATGAGCGTTTTAGAGGGTGGGCGTGCGAGTTTAGGGTTGGTTGCCAAGTCAAATGTAATTAGCTTTGTGTAGCTGAATATTGACTGGCCTTCCTGACTTTCTCCTCATCTCTTTTGACAAAAGCAAAGGCCTTGTCTTAAATTTAAAAGCGCAACCCTTTAGCCGAGGGACTGCACAGAGGAGTTGTGTGTGTGATTAAAGAGAGCAACGAATGAACTGATGGCAGTTAGGAGAAGGACTCGAGAGGAAGGACTCGAGAGGAAGTCCTGGAATCGAGAGGGGTTGCGTGGTGGCTGGCAGAGCCGTAGTCCTTTCATCTCCCTCGGCTAATCTCTTTAGTCTCAGTGGATGTGAGAAAATATGAGGAGAGAGAGAGAGAGGGAGAGCAGAAAACACAGCCTGATCGTCTCAACTGAACAAGCAGTAAATCTGGGTTTGACTGAGCAGAGGAGCAGTGCCAGTTGAGTCAAGTCTTCAGTTGTTTTACAAACACACACACACACCTGTCATTCCCACAGAGAGAAAGTGAAAAGACACAATTTTGTGTCCTGTGGATCTTTTCAAAGTTGCGTTTTGTTAAAACTTCTCCCATTATGGCTGACTGGTCCTGCTGTGTTGGTTTATAATAATTAGTTTCATTCAGTTTGACCAGTGGCATAGAAACCATCCCGGTGGTGTGCAAGTACGTTCACACACATGTTTGTATGTGTGAGTGCTCCATAATAGCGAGACCCCTTGCATTCTAACAAACACCGCAATTGATTAACGGGGCTGAATGACGAAAAAGGCTGCCGTTGCTACATCTCACATGGAGAGATTTGGTGTAGTTGTCCACAACTCACTGCGTAAGAAAAGGACCTGTGTATATACTGGAAAATCCTTGAGAAACAAGCAAGCACTATTCACAGGAGGCCAGCGTCTCTCTACAAAAGGAAACAAGTTTAAGGCTATTCTCTGCTCCTCACTCCTGTCTTGTTTTCTGTCATTCCTCTCTCTCTCTTACTTCCTCTTATCCCTCCATCCACTGCTGTTTTCTTTCCATCCCCTCACTCTCCTCCTACTAAAATAGACCGTCTCAATATAGCCCATCTCTGCTATCTACTCAGTGCTGACAGGAATAGATTTTAGGCTGAGGGCAGGCTATGCATGCTTCCCTTTGAATTTTGATCGGCTCTAATGGGATTTTAAGCCTCCCTCTCATGTCCGTCGATGCAGCCTCCTTTCGCAGACTGTCAAGAGTCTTGCTGGAAAAAACATGGCTCCTATCTGTCTGCATTTGTCCCTGTGTCTATCTGGAACATCTCATGAGAGCATCTCTGTCTGCCGTGCGAGAAAGAAGCAAACCTTGTGTGTTTTTTTGTTTGTTTGTTTGTTTGTTTGTTTGTTTTTTGGTTCCTCTGGTTCCTCCGTTTCAGTATGGGTCCGCTGAGCCTGTGTCAGTTTTTTGAGAGCACGCTGAACTGTCATGACTCAGTCAAGAGTGGATGTTTGGCTGTCAAAAGGGATGTAGTGAAAAAACAGGCACTCTGGACCTGTTGGAGTGCAACAAAAATTCTTGGTTTACTTTGTGTCCTTTTTGTGTCTCTGCGCTTCAGACTTTACTCAAACTGTCGGCTAAAACAAAAATGTTTTTGATTGAGACGCAATTGTAATTACATGTGACCACCTGTCACTCACTCATACAACACAATGGCAGCAGTCAACTTAATTACCCGCAGCCAAAATAAATATCTTTCCCCACATAAACAGGAAAATATCCATATTTCACTTCCTCTAGCTATCCTTTTATGTTTCTGTCGTTCTTTTAATTCTTTCTTTATGGTCAGATTTTGGCAGCTAGCCATAACAAATGCTCACCTATGCCTGAAGACTGCAGGACACACAAAACACATGGATTAGTGATAACATCACATAGGACTATGCATGAGTGTGAAATGAGGCATTTCAATCGAAGTAGTAGTGTGGCCAAAGTTAGACGCTTACTTGAAGATCAAACAACATGACCATTAAGACAACTGAACAGGAGTCAGGAGTCAGGACCCAACTTAAACAATTCATAAATTTCAGTGAATCACATTTTTGCATAACAATTACACACCCTGCATGTCCCAGAAAACCAGGGGAGAAATGAGAGCCCAGCTTAACTCTAGGGGGGGTTACAGATCTATAGCAAAGTGGGGGTGGTTGGATGGGTGTTATTCTGTGTGCCCTCGCAAGTGTGAATGAGGGATAGGCACTATTTAGGGAGGCATGACACATATTGGGGGGCATTGTTTTCACTTTGTATTCATGCTGGCTTAATGGCAGATGTACAAGAGCATAGTGGGTGACCTATATGTGTACTGGATTAGACATGATTTCAGCTTTGAAAGGGTGCAGTTACCCTTTGTTTATCCAAACTCCCAGAAAAAAGGGGGTCCCATTCTTGTTGATTAACAGTCTTTTGAAAAGTATACTGCTGCATGATCTGCTCTGTTAAAACTCAGTCACCACAGAAAGTGGCACAGTGATATTCATCCAGGCGTGGGTCTAGAATCTTGGTGACATGGTGATTACTTGCAGGGCTAGGTGGTGAACTACTGTAGCTGCTGAGCTAAACGCTAACAGGCTAGCTTTCTGGGAACATGTTAGCGCTGGTGCGTTCTCAGAGGTCTTCTAACTGACAGTTAGAAAGCTCAGCTAAACGGGACAATACTGTAGGTTCACACTGTTTTGGAGCTTTTTATACCCAACAGAGGAGGTTAAATAAAAGTGAATCATTCAAGACTGTTAAGAAGCTACAAAAGCATCCTCTTTTTCGTACTCTATGTTGCCTTAAAGGTTAGCACTGTCAAGACAACTTGCTATATGTCAATGGCGTGAATTCAGAGTTCAAAGTTCACAGAAGTTGACGTGAAAAAGCCACGCACGCATTTACTTTGTCCCCATGAACGAATGCAATGATTGCAAGTATTCGGTTGAAAGGAACAGATTTCTACAAAAACATTTACCGTTGTAAATACTGGTGTGAACAAGCCCTTTTGTTGTTACTTTGCTGTAAAACTGGATTTTATATTTTAAAAAGGGCATGTGGTCATTTGAATGACTGTACACTTCAGTTAATGTTTGATTATGTATTTCTTTTTTTTTTGCTGGATTTTACACTTTTTTTGACACTTGTGTGTGGGGTGGATAAATATACTGGAGGGACAGCAGGTCTTTGCTCACATGGATGGACAGACAGGTGGTGAGTGGTCTCAGCCTCCACAACCAGCATCATGTCGCACGCATACACAAACACACAAGCTTCTGCGTTCATCATCTACCCTAAGGCGATGCTGTGTCAGTAACTGCCACAATTAGTCAAGTCTTGTATACTCTGTTCTCCCCACGCTCACCTAAAACAAGTCCCATGCTAAAGAAAAGACTTTTGTAAAGCCATGAACTCAATCCTGCTGCAGAGCCTAAGGGCACATTTTGTTCAGAGCTAAGAGTGCTCTCTGCACCCTTAGCATGCAAAGTTTTGGTGGTTGTGGTTTTTCGTTTTCCAATATGTATTGGATACATGAATATAGTGTGTTTGTTTGTAGTATTTCCATACTTGAACATCATCATTTAAAAAAATAAATAAAACAGATGTGAGTAGACTTATATGACTCAGTCACTTTGACACAAAGAAGTTAGATATAACCGTAAAATTCAAATTTCACACACACTGATCAGGAATGGATTTTTTTCTGTAAAAAAAGCAGTGTATTTTTACTCTATTTGGAGGTATTGCAATATGTCAGCAAGTCCAAGCTTATAGTTACATTATAGTGTAACAGTCCCTGAGGAGATCATATGAACAGTCATCTGTTACTGCCCGCTGCAGAGCCTTCTGTAGCTAATCTCAAGTACAAACACAACTTAAGTCAACAGACCAGGAACTGGACACGTGTGTGGATGTACTTGGTGGGTATTGTTTGTGTGTGGGTGTGCACCTGTTAATCTGCAGTCATGTGAGCGCAATTTCATCAGTATGCTCCTATGTCCTTGGGTTTGCACAGAATAACGTAGGAGAGTTGTAAAGGCCAAAAAGTCCTGTACAAAGGGTAGACCAAATAATGGGAGCATTACAGTATGATGCAACACAATAAATGTCTATACACAATTATTTCGGTTAGATCTGCAGTATATTTGTTTAATTTTATGTTATTAATGTCTACCAATTATGTACAGACATTCATGTTCCCCAGAGGATGAATCCCACGTACTTTATTGAACCCCTGACTTTTCCTCTAGCGCCACCAGCACGTTGTTATTTTTGGTTTAGAATGACATAGCTGCACCACTGTTCCTCAGAACCGCCTCACAGAGCTGCTAGTACGGCTGTAGACTCTTCTGTCTCTTGTAGTAAATGTAAAAGTTCCTCACTGCAAGAGGTCCAGTATGCATGCTACTATAGGAACCATAACTGTCTGTGCCTTTCTCTTGAATGTTTTGTGGTCACTGTGTCTATATTTGGTCAAAGTAATTCTCTGGTCTGTAAATTTACAAATTGTCCCAACAGAACAATTAGATTTAAGTTAAATTAGAATTTCAAATGCATGGTTCGTCTTTTGATGAATGGTACTGTTAAGCTCTTGCTCCCTCTCTCTATTGTTCTGCAGATCTGAATTAATCACAAATATCAGACCACTCCTCAGGTCTCCCTGGCAACCAGTTCTGCCGACAAAACAACTCCTCTTCAGGTTTAGGATGGGCTCATAGTTTTGTGTGGATGGAGAAACTAACCCTGTTTAATTTGCCACGTGTGATGACTGTTGCACAGGAGAAGCATATAGAAACATCACTGTTTAGTTAGGATTCAATTTTGCGAAGCACACAAAGGTTAAAGTACATTTTATACATATTCACAAATATATAAATTCTGTATTTACCAGAAACTCATTCTCCATATTACTTAAAATAAACGAGTCAGGTTTGCAAGTTGTGCTTCTCTGCCTGGAAGCATTCTTCTTAGCATGAGTAGGCAGATAAACTAGGCCTATTGTATTATGGTAAAAGTTTGTTGGATAATGATTGAGAAATGTGCTGCAGGCTTTTGAGCTGGCAGATAGGCTGCCCTACTTCTAAATGTTATTTGGAGTCGTGTGTGTCCGTGTGTGTATTTGTGTGTGTCTGTGTGGGCATTCATTTCACTTCTCTCATCTTGTTCCAGCGTGCTACATAGAAAGCCTCAAGGTCTCGTTCTCCCGCTCCTATATTGCACAGCCTCCTCCCTTTCACCCCTCCCAATTCTCTTATTATTTTACTATGTTCGTCTTGCTGTCATTGTAGCTGCATTTACTGTGCATTCTCCTGCTCTTGTCTGAAGTCTGTGTTGGTTTAAACATGCAGGAAGCTGTCAGGATTTAAAAAGTCTGAGCTCAAGTTGGCGTTAAATTGCTACTGACTTCCTGCTGTCAACACCTCCATTAGGGCTGCACAGTATATCGTTGTTTTATCGTCATAGCGATATAAACTGGCGCATAAAACATCGCGAAAGGCTGCAACATATCATGACGGGCACTCCGAGATTTTTTGGAGTTAGTTGAAAGAAAATATCAGTAGAAAAATGTAACTGTCATTCTTTTTTAGTGGTGCCTTTTTATATTCAATTCGATGTTCAATTTGTTAAAAAAAATTTGGAAATGATTTCCATTCATTTGTTTTAAATTCAACAATCAATTTGTTGTATTTTAGCAGAATGCTGAAAGCAGCAAAACTGACTACACTTTAACATCTGTTTATTCATCGCATGAAATATCATTATCGCATATTGCATGTTTTCCTCATATCGTGCAGCCCTAAACTCCATTAAATGTTACCACTCCATACCCCTGATGAACCAACATTATTATTATTATTATTATTATTTCCATATGGAGACACAGCAATAGCATTTGAGGAGAAAAACTTTGCCCACAAGTTAAAAGTTACAGTATCATGTAATGCAATTCTGTACTTGCCACTGGTTGTCTGGCAACCTTAGGGTAACGACAAGACTCCAGGAAGTTACTGCGCCTGGCCAAGAAATAGTCTGGCTTTATATGGGGAAAAAAAGAGCAAAATAAGCATATTTCCTAATATGTCAAACTATTCCTTTTAATTCTTCGTCTAACTGATCTTGTTTTTCATGTTTGCAGTGGCTATTTACATTGACACTTTCAGAATCAACGCAGTCTAACAAAAAAAAACGTTTTTAGGCCCAAGAAAGTCTTAGGGGGACTCTGTATGGATATCTAATATGTATTAACAATGTTTTATGAATTAATCAATAATACTGTATACTGTATTTATGATACATTGTTTAATATATGACATATTCTTGATACATGTATTGGTGTCTGTTGCAAAGTATACAGTTGGGGATGCACTGGTTGCTCCCTGTTCTGTCCTCTAATTGGATAAATGATGTGAGTAAACTGCTGCTACTCACCCTAAAGACTCCAAACTGCTATAGCACTGCCATCCACTAACAAGATAACGTATTCTCTGCAGTCCAAATGACAGGGCTAATGTGACTGTCACTCAGATTAACAACATCTCGGTCTCGCAGAGGACCATATCTCTGCCTGTCGAACTCTGTCTATTCATTAATGTCTGTCGCTTAGGCAGCATAGGTTTTTCAATCAAAGCTGTATTTTCATTGTTGATTGAACAGAAAAGGAATAATGCTGTGCGACTTACTTGTTTATATAACACACTGCTCTGCAGTGAAAGTTTGAGAAACTGTTTTGCTGCATTCATTGTTATCTCCACTTGCATCAACCCATCAGGGCAGAAAACTGAATGGATAATGAGGGAGTAGACAGCCCATAACCCTTCTAATCATATGCACTGGAGGCATTAGCATATTTTTGGAACAGAATCTCAATATCCCAAACTCTGTACTTTTTTTTCATGTTTTCTTTCCTTTGAACAATTGGATCCCCCAATTGGATTTCATTATAATCTTTGCCTTTGACTGGTCTGGTTTCTCACTTTCTGTGTCTTGTTTACAGGTTATGATGAAGCCTGCGCTCCTCAGATCTCTTTCTTATCTTTCTGTCTGGTTGTCTCTGTCTCCCTTTGCCATCACCTATTAGGTACATCAAACAAGTACAGAAGTGTGTTCTGACTTCCCAACATTATCCTGGCTCTGTTATCCTTGCTAAAAGTATTACTGAACTGACCTTCTCTACAAGGATCTTTGACCAAACCTCTGTCACTTTTGTATGGTATTACACCTGCCAAACCTCTCTAAAGGGTCTACAGTCTCTAATCCCCAAGTCTTGTTTTGGGGTAATCTTACATACTAGATAGTACAGTGCCCATCCTGGTTATCACACTGCACTGAACACTGCTCATCTCCAGTAAGTCCTTTGATTCTGCATAAAAGGCATTCTGTTCTTTTGATCCATTTGATTGCCTCTAATCTGCTGCAGTGCATTAATGATGGAAAATCACAGTGCCTCAGCGATAGTGTTTTCATTTGGTGGCCCTCTGACTTTGCCATGTTTTTTATTTTTTCAGTATTTTGTGAATTTGATTGAAGCACTTCTCTCTCAGGTGTGAATTCATATTTACCTTGATAGGTGGAAGGAAGCAGTCAGGGAGAGGGAAAAAAAGTGCAGGCAACAGTAAGTAGAGTTGAGCTGACTGTCATCAATCAGTGCCATGTGGTGGCACACTTTGCCCAACCTTCAGACGAGTTGTCCCATCAGACGAGGATTGAAGCTACTCATGATTGAGCTTCATGAAAGCTCTCACACACTCTTAAAGCCTCTTCCAAGGGGCTTTTTGGGGGCATGTTTGCATGTAAGGCACAGATGGCGCCAATGAATCACATCCCACGTTTACACCCTTCCCCCTTCCCCCCCTGGTTAATCAGGCATTTGGCCTCAAACCTAACATTGTTTCATTATATGGTTTGTCACCTACTTTCTTGTTTCTCCTGGTTTTCTTTCATCATGTGTCTCCTTCACACCAGCTATAGGCTCCCCCAGTGTCCTGTCTATTCACATTTGTGGTTTCCCTTTGTGATGGCAGGCTTGTAAAGCTACAATTTGGCAGATATGTACAGATATGTGTGCCAATATGTTCAATATACACATAAGCCACAGATTGTAGGTTATCATTGATCTCTTTTTCGCACTGGAAGAATGAAATGGTTAATTCTCCTAATTTAAGGTATTGGGAAAATACAATAACCTTTAAAGTCGTGTAGGGCTGTTAATCCTTTGGTCTATAAAATGTCTAAAATTATAGGAAATGAGTTGATCTTGGTTCCCCAGAGTCCAAGGTGACGCCTTTTTTAAAATGTGTTGTTTTGCCTGACCAACAGTCCAAAGCCCAAAGATATTCTGTCTAGAATGACATCAAACAAAAACAGCGAATCTTCTCATTTATTAACTGGTAATGTTGTGTCAAACAAGACCTTAAACATGTCTCTATTCAAAGCCCTCAAAGTGCAGAATCTGCTGCTGCCCTAACTTGAGGTGTAACTGTAACAATATGTGGCTATAGAATGGTGATGGTTGCCAGCCACCCTGCACTGGGTGCTAAGGGGAATTTAGGGCTTGTGACCCGGTAATCCTATTACTCTGACTGCTGCTTTGCCAGACTACTGCAATGGGCAGAGCCACACTCAGCATCTCAGTATCACCGTGGCACCTATATTAATCTCTTGCTGCAGGATGCTCTGTTTCCCCCAGTGCCAAACCTTAAACAGAAGAACATTGATTAAACAATGAACTAAATACTCACAATAACACACACACACACACACACACACACACACACACACACACACACACACACATTTCAAGTCTACAGGACAAATGCAAAGGTTTAATTCAAAACAAAAAAGAAACTCAATTACTGTATTTGTCAAAGACACATTACATCATAATCACGGCACACACGAGATATTAGAATAAGATTCATTCCACAGATCTACAAACCCTAAATCAATACTTGCTCACTTGTTGTAAACAGATGTCTGGTTTTAAAGATTCCCTCCAGACACGTCCTAGGACGCATAAAATACTCTGCTTTGAAAAATAATTTGTGTCCTGATATTGTTTTTTCCACATAAAAAATATCAATGAACACATTTTTAAAATCCTAAAATTACATTGACTCCTCCCTCTTTGACTAATCCAGGATCTATGAATATGCAAATATCTATTGTTTCAGAGATTAGCTTCTAGACACAAGATGTCTCCTACTTCACTGAAAAGTCCATTCTCAGTGTAAATTGCATACTGGACTATGATTGGCTTTCAATCAACTTGTGATGTCACAAATGATACACATATTAAACTCAGATTTAAAGTTACAAAGAAACTTTCCCTCTTCAGCAGATAAATGTGAAAACAATCTAATATCAAACTCTGCACATACGCTGTTCTGCACTGTCAAGGTCAGTCATCCAACTGACGTAGCAATAGTGCTGTCCAAACAAAAATGTTCTTACTTTCCAGTTCAAACGAATGTGTAACTATAAGAAAAGCTCAAGCTATCAGTCATTGTGTTATTGTATATTTCACGCACATTTCTTTCATTTCAGTGGAGTCACTTGTGAGTTTGACTCAGATTTGCATTTAAAGGAGACACTGCCACTATCTCTTCATGTAAGAACTTGGAGGAGGATTAAGATTAGGTTTTCTGCGTCACTACACATGCAGGTGTAGTATTGCTTTTTCGTAGTTTTTGTGGACGTTAGGACATGTCTGCTTGATTCCCCTTTTCTTAAAACTTACCGACGCCCATTTCACTTCTCATGTCTGAAACACAGATGAGATTATAACTCTGTTTTACATCACTTTAGATTTGGGTTTTTGTAAGTTATGAAATAATGTGAATAATTACCTTCATACTATAAGTAAACCTATTTATCGTGGTGTCTTCATGAGTGCACATGTGGATGTATGGACTTAACGGTGTCTCCGTGTGCACCTTCCACCCATATCTCATTGAGGGTGAGTGTTTGGCATGCTCGGGTCGGCCCTTTGTATTTCCTCCACGTCCCATGTGACTAACCCTGAGTATCCGCCGTCAGCACTCTAGGGCTGGCTGTCCTTTCACTGTGCCTGTCAGGGAGTCACTCAGGCGTGGAGCCATTCTCACTGCAAGGGCGCCGGCACTCAAGGAGTGCCTGCCTGGGCCCGCACTGGGACTTATCTGCTTCCTCTGACAAGCCTGCTTCAAGTGTAGTTGACTCCTCTCCCAAGGTACGAGCTGACTCATCCATCATCATGTTTACTGTTTTTATCCGGGGCGGCTTTTCGTCCTGACCTTGCCGCTTTAATCTAAGATGAAAGGACATAACGTTGACCAATTAAGTGTACCACATTGGTCTGTTCTAAAGGCTACCCAGAGTTGGGGGGCCTTTGATTCTTTTCCTTCTCTGCCTCCTTCTAGACGTATTAACACGGGACCACGGAGTTGATCTATTCTGTCTCTCAGCCTCTATAAACACACTTTTGCAGTGTAAGTAATGAAGTCATTTATCTATAGAAGTCACAGCTGTAGCTCCCAGATGGAGCTGGTGCAGTGTCGCTGCCAGCTGTGGTTGCTTGTCTGTCTTTCAGAACTGTGTCATTAAAATCAAGGATAAAACATACTGAAAAGACAACAAAAAAAAAGACAATAAAACAAAGCCCTTCAATCAAAACTGTTCCAAACTACTGGAAAAACCAAGTTTATATCACAACAAAGCCTCAGTTATTCTACGCCTTTGCAGTAAATTCCAGTCTTGTGTGTAACCCCGCTGTCATGGAGAAGCCCCTGTTAAGCAGCCCTTTAAGGCTGGCTGTTTCCTGTTAGCACCATCTCTCCCACAGGACCAGACTGCTGCTGCTCACTGGAGGCTGCCAACAGACCAAAGCCCAGGAGTCCAATCCATAATATGTGCACTCAGGCGGAAACCACTCACGTAGGCACAGACAGGCACCAGCAAGCATCCAAATGCAGGCAGACACATTTTTAAAATGTTGTCTGCCTATCTAGCTCTTGTATATTTATTCTTTCTTTCACATAACACTGCCAGCTTGCACAAACACAAACTCCCATCCATTTCTGGTCTAAGCCAAGGTCATCGTCCGTGGCGACTGTCGAGGTAATTGCTCACTTATCACACTCCTGCTGACTAATGATGAGACGTGCCAGCTCACGGCAGACGTTTGGGCCTCAGCGGCATCATGGGAGTCACTCCGTCCTCCCTGTTTGGCCTTGAGGCTGAGAGGCCTGTCTGAAAATACCACCTATAAGGAGAGAGACTAGTTGAGCAGCACTGATTAAAGCTCCAATTCTTTGTTTAACTAATGGGACATTGTAAGAAGCAGCTGCTTGATTGCCAAAACATGTATTTCCTTCTCAGGAAAATTAGCACTCGCAGTTGGAGTTTCACATAAAATAAATGTGCTAATTTTATTACAAATAGTTTCCCACTACTTTGTTTTCCAAGAAGCCTTTTTTCAGGTTTCAGGCTGTTGGGCAGCTGTTGCGTTTCTCAGCTCTCAACAGTAATTTCTTTGTATACTGAATTGGGAGGGAAAGCGGTGAAATTCCTTGGAACTCCCCGAATTCTGGGGATTGTAATGAAGGGGTTGCTAGGTTACAATCTATAGGCTCTATTGTGAACTCCTGTATGGATTCAATGGTACTACAGGGAGCATCAATGACCCACAATGCACCCGACATTCCACTGCTTTTCAGGCTCAAGAAAGGGGAGTGGACAACTTTTCCTTTTCAAATTACCAAATACCATTAACAGAAGGAATGGCAGTGGCCTCTCATTAAGAAGTTGCTGACAGATATTTTTGGAGCCAAGAAGGATGCTTTTTTTTCAGCATCTGCTGTACAACTACTTCACCTGCTCCTATACCTGCTGTCCCTCTAGAAAAGAGGTCATGAACACTGAAGTTCATCAGAGTCCCTCATGTGCGTCCTCCACAGTTTGCTCCGAGACTCGAGCCTCCTTATCCCTTGTGGTCTGTGAACATGTCAAGATTAGATCTCGGTCTGTATCTTAGGATCATGAGTTCCACACTTTTTCGTTTAATATGATCCATACTAGCCCAATGGTCATATTACAAGTGTGTTTGCAGAGGCTAATGTATGTGGACAGAATATATTGTAGACGGAATAAAATTTCAAAGAAGCTGCTCTGAAAATGTCACACCAAATTTCATTGTCTTGGCTTGCTCAGATATTACTAATAAGTGAGTGGCCCCTTGTCTTCTCTGGTTTGAAAAAAAAATCTAAATCAAAAAATCTTTTTTAAAAAGAGGCTCAAAATTTATAACACTGGGATCTCAAATTCTACTGAGAGCCAGCTCCTCATTTTGTGCACATAGCAACAGCCATCACTATTCTGTCTGACACTTTCATAATAGATTGCAGAGAGGAACGCTGGCTCAAATTTGTTACGCTGTCTAGGAAGACGGATGAGTCAGACGTCTTAAATGCACACATCCAGACAGAAAGATTTGAAATAAATGCTCTCACTCTTGAGCTTCAACATTGCTGTAGCACTGTAGCGCTCACAGTCAGCAGCGGAGGCATAGTTTTAAGGTTTTAGGACAAATCTTTGAAGTGTGCATCTTAGAACCAAAAGCCCATTTCCTTCTCATGCCTGTTAAATCCACATATTAGTCATACACTTTTCATTACAACTCATGTGTTATACCTCAAGTATGTCTTCTTAAATGACATACTTGAGGTATAAAAACATCATTCAGAAAGTTTCACAATTCATAACAGCGGACTAAACTAAACTAAGCTCTTCTCTGGAATATTTATGCTTTGCTGCTGAAAAGTCCTCTGAAGGCTTCAGGGAACTTGTGTGATGAACTTTTTAAGTGTTTGTTCCGCTGTTGATAACAGGAAAAGCACAACAATGCGAGTGCATTAAAAGCTTGAATATTTCAAAACACTTGGCACTTAAGCAAAGAAAATATAAAAATTTTATACTTTGAATGAAGTTGCAAAATCCCATTTTGCTTCACCAGAATGCCAGCATAAACTGTGAATTATGAAAGAGGTGTGTGTGTGTGTGTGTGTGTGTGTGTGTGTGTGTGTGTGTGTGTGTGTGTGTGTGTGTGTGTGTGTGTGTGTGTGTGTGTGTGTGTGTGTGTGTGTGTGTGTGTGTGTGTGTGTGTGTGTGTGTGGACACTTATGTGGTAGTAGAGAAAGTAAGTAGTGTATAGTTCATCTATGTATGGAAAGTGTGTTGTGTGGCTCATTGTTGTTGCCAACCATTTTTGTCTTCAAATGTCCCGTCTGGTCTTTCGGGGGCCCAAAACGCTTTTGTTAAAATATTTGATATGGTGATGCTTCAGCATACGGCTGCACCATATGAGGAAAAAATGTGATATGCGATAATGCTGTTGAATATTGCAATAACGATATTACTTGCGATAAATAAACCGATAAAAGGTATTCATGTCTGCATTTCTACTGCTTTCAGCGTTCTGCTAAAATACAACAAATTGCTTGTTGAATGTAAAACAAATGTAAGGAAATAATTTCCAACATTCTTTTATTGAACAAATTGAACATTGAATTGAACATAAAAGGCACCACTAAAAAAAATGACATTACATTTAAAAAATTAACATTTTAAAGTGCAGTTTTCTACTGATATTCTCTTTCAACTAACTAAAATCTGATGTGTGTATTGCACCAGCTGATATCGCGATGACAATACAAAAAACGATATATTGTGCAGCTCTATTTCAGCAGTATACAGTACAGTAAATGGATGATTAACATTCCATACACTGGTTTGTTTAGTTTTAAGGTAAAAAAAAGAGTTCAATTTTCTTACTTCCTTTTATTAACTGAAGGTTAAGGTAAAGGAAGGAACAAGCTTTTCTCTATTTTTACCAGTCGATTGAAGTGTAAAGAGAAAAAAAGTATATTCCTCGAGCCATTTTAACTGTTTAACTAATTGCATTGTTAATTGATGCATGCAGTTATGTTTTTTGTCTTGTCTGATAACCTTTTACTGCCTTTTGTCGATTTCGGGACTCCGTGTTTGGCAGGTTGATGTTAAAGCAAAAATTGTATTCTCATTTTCAGTGGATTTCACACAGGGTTCATAAGCATAATGCAATAGAGATAAATGAAATCCAGCACCTGGTTTTTGGTTTCACACTTTCCTTTCATCTCACCGCCAATACCACTTCAGTCTGCGGCATGAGCATTTCCCCATTCCACCAAAACCCCGGCTATTGGGCGCTCTCTGTCTCTGTGGTGTGTTTCCTCCTCTCCCTCTCTGAACCTTTTCTCCATTTAATCAGCTCTCTCAGGACTCAGCTCTGTATAATTAGAGACTGAAACTTTAATCACCATGGATCCAGGGCAGCGGAGAGCAGGGCATTTCAAATAGACTACACACAAGCAGGAAATGAGCATGAAAGAAAGTATGGAAATGTAGAAACGGATGTGACAAAAATTCTTGTCAATGCAAATCATGACATGTATTTGTTATCAGCCTGTTAAAAACATTCACACAGACAGTAAGGACATATCTCAAGTTCACACAAAAAAAAAAAAACTATCTCATAATCATGTCTGGTAGGTCTCGTATTGTTCATAATGTCTAGCTAATTGTTCCCTGGCAGTATTGTGTAGCTGGATTAAAAGGTCACAGTTGGCAGGATGTCCTTACATAACAACAGCTGTCTCCTCACCTCCACTCCTACTGTCTCCTCCTATCTGATCTCCTCTTCTCTCTCTCTCTCTTCTATTTTTCCATCTTCTTACCCATGCCTTGTTTCCAGACTGGTGTTCATTTTACCCTTTCCTTTTTAAACATGTCATTTTCCTCATCCTCTCTCCACTTTACATATTAATCTGGCTCCAATGGGAAGCTGGCAGTGTATTTTGTCCTTGGCACATTTAAAAAAAATTGTCCAAACTTTTACTGTTCACTTTGATTTGTTCCCTAAACACAAGATGTGATTTAAAAAAAGAAAGAAAACAAAGTTATTTGGGATTTTGGCCCAGTGACTTGTTGGGTTTTCAGTTATTTATAGTGCAAAATATAACATAGAGACATTTGGAAATGAAATCAAACTTTAAAGTGGCTATAATAGGTATTTTTGTAATATCAAAGAAGATCAATACCACTCTCACAAAAATCTTACAAAAATAATAATAGTAAAACACCAGCATTTTGTAACATGATAGATGGCTTTGGCCTGACAGACATCCTTGTAGGCCCTGGTGGCTGGTAGCCACCAACAGTTGAACCCTGCTTTATGTTTAGAAGTGACGCTGATTTGAGTCGACAGGCCAGACTTGCTAAGTTCCTCAGCAGAAAGCCTTGCCAGCTGACAAGATGAAAACATGTTAGTCGCTCAGTGCAGACACAGCTGTTGTGTACCACTCAGTGAACAGAGTGGAGGCAAACCTACATCCTTGGCCTTTTATTTAAATGTTGTCTAATTTAGCTGGTGTAGTTTGTGTTTTGTGGCCCTGAGAGTCGTGGGTCAGCTGTATGTGGCCACATGATAATTCCTCGTCCTTTCTATTTATAACATGATACTTATCAGCCATGTGACAGGTCCTTAGGAATTGTCCTGAATATTTTAGAGGATTAATGAGGTAAAACTAACAATGTTTAATGCTTTTAGTTACTATCTGTCAGAATGCACCTGCATTGGATTTTTGACCTATTGGTTCTCATTACAGTCAAGGTGAAGTTAGGGCAGTCTATCTCTGTTACCTAAGTGTCCTTTCTCTTTTCACTGGCATCAGAGAGCTGCAGAGAAGTTTTCTTTTTAGTCTGCATGTCTACCACGATTCATCAGACTTTATAAGTGCTCCTATTGTGAGCTGCCAAGCTAATAAAGATGCTGCTATATTAGAGTGCACTCCAGATCATGTTTTAATGCTGACAGATTGATTCCAATTATGCCCTTAATTCTGTGAGCATGCCAAATGTGCGGCAGGACATACACTGTCACTTTCGGGTGGCAGTAGCTCAGACTAGGTTTGGGAACCGGAGGGTCGCTGGTTCAAGACCTGTGGGGACCAAGTACGGAGCGTGGACTGGTAGCTGGAGAGGTGCCAGTTCACCTTCTGGGCACTGCCAAGGTACCCTTGAGCAAGGCACCAAACCCCCCAACTGCTCAGGGCGCCTTTAATGGGCAGCCTCCTCACTCCGACATCTCTCCATTAGTGAATGTATTGGTCCTGTTTGTCCATGTGTGTGTATTTCGGGCCTGTGTGTAATGTGTTTTAATAACTAACAACAGAGTGAAACATTTTTATTTTCCCTTGCAGGATCCATTAATCTTAATCTTTGACAATGAAGAGGTTGTGTGTGTGTGTGTGTTTTTTAAGTGTTTCATCTTCTCATTTTTCAAGGCAGGTTTTCTATATTTTGATTGTCTTGCTTTTTTCTGTCTTGTATGATACTAAACAATATATATTTGGATTTAAAACTGTACACGGAACAAAACAAGAATTTTGAATAAGTAATCTTGGGCTCTGGGAGTTGTGATGGCATAGTCAACAAAGTATTTGGCAGATTAATCTGTACAGTAGTGAAAGCGAGAAAGTGAAGCAGGTGAAGTATAAGTTTTCTAATCTTCTTGACTGTAATCAGCTGCAATCAAATATTCTATGATACCAACAAACCTACAGTAGGAAAGCTTAATTTACTGTCATACAGTTTTAAAACTGTGCTGCCTGTTGAAATCATATACTGTTAAGATTTTTGACTTATTTGAAACTATTCTTATGATAAGCTTTTTTGTCTGTTTTTTAGTATGAATTCAAGGCCAAGAACATCAAGAAGAAGAAAGTCAGCATTGTGGTGTCTGTGGACGGGGTCAAGGTGATGCTGAGGAAGAAACAGAAGGTAAGTCAATCGTGACACACTCTAAAAGGAATAAGATATAACAATTTCCACTGGATTCAGAAACTAAACACCAGAGTTGGTAACACTGAACAAAAAAAAGACACATTGCAGCTTTAAATGAGATGTAAAAATGGCTATATTAGTAATAATAAATGAATAACTTCTTCAGACATGCTTTATCAGTGATGCTTTATTGATGCTTAATCACAATCATCTGTCTCATACACAGAGGAAAGAATGGACATGGGATGAGAGCAAGATGCTGATCATGCATGATCCCATATACAGGTCAGTCACACCTCTTAATCTCTTTCATTCATTTAATATATATATATATATATATATATATATATATATATATATATATATATATATATATACTGTATGTAAAACAAATATTACATCTTTCTATCTTTGCCACTTGCCTTACACACACAGGGGGTTAAACTGCCTGATATTCAGTGCAGTCTATTATTTGCACTCTGTGTGTTCTTGTTAGCTTTAACCAAAGTAATGACTGTGAGCATACTGCAGGTAATACAAACTGTATGTCTCTCAGTGGAAATGATATCCTTCAGCTTGATCTCTGTGGATGAAGCTGGGGCCCCCCCCATGTACTTTACCATGCAGGACTAATGCTTTAATGTACTGTACCGTATGTGCCAAATGCACTTACATTCATAATATAGCATGAATGAATAATCAATAGCTTGTGCTTGTAGTTTTGTAGTTGGCAGAGCATATGTTAGTCAGTATATAATTTTACATCCTCTCAGATTAAAGTAGAGTAAATAACATGCATTCATTAGGGCCACAACATCCCATCACCTACCTTCCCTGTAGGCTCCATGGTGATGAAGCCTGTCAACTAATCATCAACAGGCCTATGAAGCTGTCAGTCACTGCTAAACAACTCACAGCAAATAAACCGTAAAGTGTCAAAACAATACTGTGTGTCAGGTGCTAAGAAGAGAACAAAAGTTTAGAATGCAAAGTGCGGGCAAAAATTAAAGGTACGATTTTGGTCAGGAGGACTTTTTCTTTTTTGGCTGGCTTGAAACAAGCAAACTAATAAGGCAACCTCTTCATGGAAATAAAAAAGTCAGAGATGGAAAGGCGTAGGCAGGCACTTAAAGGTGTGTGTGTGTGTGTGTGTGTGTGTGTGTGTGTGTGTGTGTGTGTGTGTGTGTGTAAAGTGTGTAAAGTGTGTGTGTGTATCTGTTTGAGGATCTCATTTGGCAAAGCCACACCTCATCAAGGGGTTGTGTGTGTTAAATGTAATTATCCTTGCTTGTGTTTCTGTGGGTGTTTGTGCAGTGGGGATATATAGTACACTTTGTATCATGTCACTTTCAGTAGTTGATGGTCATAATTAGTTTGGCCAGTTCCCAGTGGAGTTGTTTTATAGCAGTAAAGCTGCAGATGGAGATGCAGAGCGGACCCTTTGCTCTGCCAGTTTACTGCAGCTCTTGCAGGACAGAACCAGATGGGACAGCATACTTCACAAAGATCATCAGTAGTGTAGGGGCGTGTATTTATTTTTTTTATTTTTTTTTACAGTATAAGTATTATACTGTAAATAATCCTTTTAATCAGATGTATGTCTGCATTAGGTCAGTTCTTTCTACCCTGATTTCAATATGGGGTTTTAATATTAATTTTTCATTAAGAGGATAGAGACTGTGAAGAAAGGGGGGGATCATCTTAAAAAAAAGAAAAATTATTTTATATATTGAGGTTTCTAACGTTTGTGTATTTAATTTTGGGTCATGTTTTCTAGGATTTTCTACGTGTCTCATGACTCCCAGGACTTAAAGATCTTCAGCTATATTGCAAGAGATGGTCCCAATAATTCCTTCAGATGCAATGTCTTCAAGTCAAAGAAGAAGGTACAACAAACGTCCACTCACACAGCTCCTGACTATAGACATGCATAGCTGATTACAAACACACTTTTCTGCAGTCGTAATACATGGTGCATTTTGAGTAAAGCCTTTTCTTTTTCTTAACTGCAAAAACCTGTGCACTTATTCCTCTCACTACCTAATTTGCTGCGGTCATTGCTCCTTGATTTAAATCCCCCAGCTGCATACAGAAAGTGGTAGTACACTGAGACTTACCTCATACAGACTTAAATGTGAGTTGCTTTAGTTTTCTGTGTCAAACTACCTGTGACTGAGAATTGTTTGTATTCTGTTTTGGAATTTTGATCCTTAATTTAAGAATTAATTTCCTGATTATGTCAGCTCAGTTAATATAATGTTGGTTTTTAACTTTTTTGGGGATTTGATTTCCTGTAGCTTAGTTAATATCCTGTGGCTTGCTGCACAAAAATGCAGTTGTAATCCTTGTCTTCCAGGGCATATTCACTGCAGATACAAAGCCTGCAGTGACTATGCACTGGAAGACAAGGATTACAACTGCATTGTTTTTAGACTTTACCTTTCTTTACTTTGAGCAGTTCCACTGTGTGTTGCTGCAGTTGTTGAAAGTTACTGCAGTCTTGGCTTACAGGGCTGGTATTATCAGTCAGCTGTAATGAGAATTGTTCCAAAGAAGTGATGTTGTTGGTCTCTGATCACTGGTATTCAACTGCGTGTCAAGGATGACAGTGTTCACGTTTTCAGTCCATCCAAAGACTACAGCAGATAAACACTGATTGACGCATCTCATAGCAGACAGGATGAACTCATCTGTGAAATCACTTGTTGTGGTGGCGTCTGCTCTAAACACTGACCTTTTATCTGAAACTCTCCACTCTGTTCTCTCTGTCCATCTGCCTCTCCCTCCTCTCTTTCCCTGGCAGACGCAGGCCATGCGTATTGTGCGCACAGTAGGTCAGGCCTTTGAAGTGTGCCATAAGCTGAGTCTGCAGCATGCTGAGCAGGATGCAGACGGACAGGCGGATGGAGAGAGTGACAAGTCCACAGAGGAGTCCAGCAGTCATGGTGAGGCCTACCTGAAAGGGTTTACTGGTATCTGCTATGCACAGTGTTGCCTTCAAAGTAGTAAGAGTACATTCAAATACACATAGACAGATATTATATTGTGGCTGATTTTAATACCCTGAAGCCAAAGAAACGGTGTACTATTATCTGTTTGTAGATCCTAAAAACTATTAATAGTACACTGATTCTTTGGCTTTGTTTGCAGCTAATTCTGAGCCACAGTCTGTTTGTACAGTTTAGTTTCTGTTTAGCAATGTGCAAACACCTGCTGCTTGTCTGAGCCTCCCACCTGTTAGGGAACAACAACAACTCTTTGTAGAATAGGCCAAAACCATCACAAAACTGCAATTATTAAACCACATTGCTAAGTCTTTCTTGCTGGACTGTTGGAAGATATTTTCTGGATTTTCTTTTAGTGGAACAATGCACTGCATATACCCAGCTATGTTATTGGACACATGACAAGTTTTTATTCACCTCAACCATTACAGTTTGTCACATGCAAAATGTATGTATAGATAGTTTTAATATATGTTTTTCACACTTTCCAATGATAGAAAAAACATAGAACAATCATTAAAACATTGAAATAAGTTAAACTGACAATATTAACATATTATCCTATCAAAAGAATGAGAGAGTTGTAAGTACAGTGATAGAAGAGGTGGGATAGTCATTGTATTGCAAGTCATAAGTAAGTCTTTCCTATGAGGTCCCAAATCATGGTATATGTAACATTTATGGCATTTCAAAGCAAAATTAAATGCAAAAGTATGCCTTGGTGTTTTATTTTTTTCTGATACCAGGGTTGGGGTTTGATGGTGTCATGGAAGTTTCCTTTGCAGCAGGGGGGTAGAGTTTTCAAAGTTTAGTAAAGTGAAACAAATAAGACAGTCGGAGACTATAACCAAGTTGGGTTTTTGTATTTTATTAAAAACATATATATATTTGCAAATAGGAACAACATGATTTCACAAAAGGCCGCAGCCCAGTGTGGAGTCAGTTTTTTCTGAGTGAACAGAACCACTAGGCTTATATGCATCTTCAGAGTGACAGCACACACGCACTTGGATTATTATGACGCTACAATTCTTACAGGCAATCTGATACACATGCAGACATCTCGGAGCCATTTCGCCTCCTCCTCCCTGTACGATTTTCACCCCCCCAGTTACATCTTAACTGGCATGGGAAAACTAGAGATAGTTTTAGAATGACCTTGTAGCCCCTATCTGTTCAGACAAACAGTGCTCACATTATGTTCCAGACTGGATGTCTCAGCAGTTAAGCAGAAACTGAGATAAACTGTCTTTCAATAATGTGAGAGAATTAAAGTAGAAATAAAACATAAAAATATAAGGAATTATGCTTAAATGTAATTTTTTCCATTACAATGGTTAGATAATCAAATCTGAATCTAGTTTTGAATCTTTTCTTTAATTCATTTGTCTTTATAAGAAAAATGAAAACAAATCAAAGATCAAAATTAGAAGTATGCTTATCTGAATGTTTTTAATTACCAAATGTGCTAGTGTGCACTGTCAAACTACCTTTTTTGTTGTCATTCACAGGAAAATGAAATTTGTCATCTGCATTTAACCCACCCTGTAGGCTTACGGAGGGGCGGTGGGCAGCCGCAGGGCCTTAGTTTGATTACACGCCTCTTTACGACCTAAATAGAGCCATCAAACATTGCTCGCTCATTAAATCAGCACAGTGATCAAACAGCAACAACAAAGATGTCCAATTTCACTGGAATCTAAACAGATTTAAGAAACAAGATCAAGTTAATCTGGATTTGAGTGTTCTTTGTGTGGGTTGGAGGGTAACAATGGGAAAGATTCCCGTGGTTACAACTGTCACGTCATTGGACAACACAACAGGTTGATTGCCATTGTTACCAGTGATCAGTGTAATTTGCACAGTGAATTAATAATTATGTACCACTGAGCTACAGTTGTGTGACAGGCAGAGTTGATCCCGTGTGGGTTAAAATAATGTATATGTGCTTAAAATAGCATTAATTTAGGGTTTAAGGATCTAAATGAAGGCATCCCTGTTTCTATGTTTTATAGACTCTTGTTCATTGTTTTACATAAACCCTCGAGGTGATCCTTTTGTCTGTGTGTACTCCTTCACAGGTCGTAAGTTGACAGGGGCAGAGCGAGATGAGGAAGAGGAGGACAGCAAACTTGGAGGAAGACGAGGAGAAGATCCTTCAGCTGGCACTTCACTGTGTGAAAAGGCAGTCAGTGACATTCTGCAGAGTCTGGCCGAACTGAACGTGGTCAAACCTGGACAGACCATCATAGTAAGATACTGCAGCACGTGCGCACACACACACACACACACACATACATACACACACACACGCACACACACACACGCACACACATTGAATTGCGTGGATAAGAATGTTATAATAAGCACAATGTATCGTGCTACAGTATGGTCAGCCTTATTTATTAAATTTGAAGGGTCAACAATGGGATTTAGACTTAATGGAAGTAAAGAATGCACCGATTGACCGGCTGGTGACCAGAATTGGCCGATTCAGTCTGACATATGCCGATTTTATCTCGGTCAAATGCTGTAAATAAATAACATTGTAAAGGCTAGCATACACAATGCATAGGAATTATATAGGCTAGCAAATAATAACAATAAACCCATTATTAATAACATTATCTTAATGCAGTGTAACTACTGTAAATAATGCACATCAAATACAAAGGTGAGCAAGGGCGTTCAATAATCGTCATTATATGGAATCAACAGCCACGTGCAACCTAGCTAGCAGGTGAAGAACACAAACAATGAAATCACCAGCTAACAATGAACTGACAACATAAGTTATACGACTTACAGTTCTCTAGGACTTACACACGTTCACATGCGCGCTCTCCACTGGCTAGTTATCCTCCGGACAGCGTCTCTTTTTTCCTTTCTCTCATTTTTCTTCCATAACATTGCACTTTAGATTCAATTCAATTCAATTTTATTTATAGTATCAAATCATAACAAAAGTGATCTCGAGACACTTTACAGATAGAGTAGGTCTAGACCACACTCTATAAATTCCAAAACCCCAACAGATGTGTGTGAATTTCCCACACCAGGAGCAATTTATATAGTTCTATTTTATAGCAATCTATTATCTGTTCAAAATATGTTCTATGCAAAATGTAAAATGTTCTATTAAAGAAAAGATAGAAAATTGTAATTGGTGCATCTCTAAATGGAAGAAAAAATGGAGATGTTTTAAAGGGGCAATACTCTAAATTCAGAACAATATTATAGCAGCAAACTAGTATTTGCTTTGTAAAGATATAGTGGAGTAATGGCATCCTGAGCAATGAATGAAGTCACACTCCCAGTTTCTCTGTTCTCTGTTTTGATAGCCAGTGATGCTGTGCTTGCATGTTAGTGCATGTGGCCATTACAAAATCTAGATATTTAACGTATTTGGGAACAATCGAACAGTGCAAACCATGTAGATGCATTTCCCATTGCGTTGGCTTACATACATAACATCTTGTTTAAAAGACGCGTGTACTGCTCTGATGCCCTTACACCTATAGTATAGTGATAGAAGTGTTTTTCATCTCTTTTTCAACAAGCCCACATATCATTTGTTACGTACCGTTACGTACAGTCCGTCTCTTTATGACATTAAACATTTGTGATGAACCATTGTGCTGCTAAGTTTGTATTTCACTTGGAAAGTAGAAGCTAGCAAGCTAGGTTAGGAACATACGTTCATAGGTCATTCCAGAGAGCCACTGTGAGCAAGGATAAGTGGGCATTTACTGAGAAATATTAGGAACTGTCTTTAAGGGAAAGAAAGTAAGGTTTGGCTGATTTGTTGCTAGGGACATTTTTGAAAAAGGTTGCTAAGGGGGTCATAGAAGTTGCTAAATCTAGAGGCAAAAATGCCAAATTGGCAGCACTAACCGTTGGAATTGATGTGATGTTTCCGACTGTTTTTAAGTGTTCAGCTAAACCTTACAACACCTAATTGTGAAATGTAAGGACATTCTCACATTCGCAGACTCACATAATGAACATGACATTCTCATGGCAGTTTAGTTTCCATCGCAGTTGTAGTGAAGGTTCCCGTTATTACTGACACCCGCAGCGGGGTTGCGGAAGCTGAAGCAGCAGCATCCACATTCTAATGGTTATAATGGTTATCTAATGCTGTGATTCATTCCTTTGGCTTTAGTGGTGTTTTGATGCCATTATCCAGGCATTGTGCTGCCAAATGGCTCATTGAACTAAGGAAGTACAGTATAGTGCTTTGTCATCTACTGCAGTACCTGACCAGATCATTGACTGCAGCTCTCCATGACTAACCTCATTTGGCAGCAGATACTGTATTTGCGACATTTCCTGGTCACGATTGCATGAGGTAAAAAAAAGACATTTTTCTTTCTCTGTGTTTAGGGTTTAGCAGAATTTAAATCCTTATGGAGTTTGGAACTGACTATTTTGTTTCGCAAATACATTGGCTGTGACAGGGTGAAAAGATGCAAACATGCAGGCTTTGGTGTGTCATGATGCTTTCCTTTGGATTTGTCACCATAGTGAGTGTGGTAGACACAGCTGTTACCGTGCTGCTTAAAGAGCGTGTTGGATTGGAGGGAACCTGAATATTCCTGCTGGCTGTGAAAGGGGGACTCTTAATCGCCACCATAATCCCATTGAGGGGTTCACGAACATCTGCTCTATGGAGATAAGCAAGGAGAGAGCGAAGGAAAGAAAGAGATGGAGGAATAATAAGAGATCAGGATAACAGAAAAAAAGACGAAAGAAACAGACTACACAAGATGCTGGTTGTATTTGGTGATTGCAAGCAGACAAAACAAGGGTGGACAAAATAACAGAAACATGTCGAAGACCATCTGAGGTGTTAAATCGACTTCTCTTTTTCTTTCTTTTTAAACCATAGTTTGTAGGGCTGTTACTAATGATTATTTTCATTGTCAACTAAAGGCCCTGAAAACATATTTTCTGAATCAGCTTTTTACAGTGAACAATCTGGCCCTACATGAGCACAACATTTTAATAACTTCATATTTCTTTTACTTTTGTCAAAGCTCCTCTCACTGGCGGGGCTGACTTTGAAAAAGGTGACATTATTCTGTACATCAATCACAGTTGAGCAACATTTGAGTCAAAATCTGATGACAGTTGTCGTGGGAGGTTTGCTTTTGTTGCCAGGCTGCTGTCAATCAAACCACTTCCACACAGTAAGAATGTTTTCTTTTTCCCAAACTTTAACTTTAATTATTGCTTATTTAGTCATGCGTATTTTCAGGGGCTTTAATCTTCTCAATTTGTTTAATTGTTTTGTCTTAAAAAAAAAAAAAAAAAGAAATAGCCAATTAAAATTTCCCAGAGCCTAAGGTGATGTCTTTAAATTGCTTGTTTCCACCACACCAACACAAAGATGTCCAATTTACTTTTATATAAAACAGACAAAAGCAGTAAATCCTTTTTTGCTTAATAAATTACTTAAAGGCTTAATTGATAATCAAAGTCATTGTCAAGTAATTATCTGACAATTGACTAGTCAATTAATCAAACCCTTTTTCCAGTACCAGTACTTGTATTGTTAATATACAGTACTAAAGAAGTAAAGAAGAAAGAAACCATGTTTTAGTTATTATTCAGTAATAACTAACACAAATTTAGATAATCTGCTTCATCACAATTTGAATGTGCTGTACTTTACAGTGTGCTACTTCGCCCTCTAGTGGTGTGATGTAGGAGTTACAGTATACTGTGTACCACTGTACCAAAGCATCATGCAGTTTTGCATGACGGCAGTAGCAGTTTGTGTGATTATGCAGACATGAATTGTATACGTTTCTGTTGGACTTGAACATAGTTACACACTAAATCCATCTCTCTTGTTCAGTGCTGATATCTCTGGGGACAGAAACACCCAACTGATCTGTCCCTGATCTGTGAGAAGAGGGTGAAGTAGTGAAAAGCTGCTGAGGGAATTTCTCCCGGAAATATTTGTGCTACCAGAGATCATCTGCAAAATCCTAAAAATCCATGGAGGAAGGAGACTGAGGGAGATAAATGAAGACAGGAGGAAGAGAGTGTGTGTTTGATAATGAGCTCAGAGATTATTCCGGTCCTGATTATTCCGGTTCCGGTTACATTAGAGCTCCAAGGGGCTCCAGATCAGTGGGTCACAGTCCTGGTCTCGGGGACTTCTATCCTACTGGCTCGTTAATTGCTTTCATCTGGTGTCCCGAGGTCTAAAAATAGCTCCATGAAGCCAGAGTTGAAAAAACTGGCAGCACTACGGGTCCTGAGGTCCTTTTTGTGTCTTGGATGGTTTTTGTGGGTTACAGGAGTATGTGTCAGGGAGTACGATGTCAGGGACAAATGTTGTTTTACTACCTTCCATCAATAAAACATGTTTTTATGTGTTTGTCTGTGTTCAGGACTTTGATCGAAGGTCCCTCTTCACTGTGACATCCCAAGGCATTACTCCCAGCAGCCCTTGCTCTCGCTCTATCACTCCGCTGGCATCACAGCACTATCTGCAGCTTCTTCAGCAGCAGCTACAGCAGCAACAGCAACACACACAGGTGGCCGTCGCACAGGTAAACAACACACAATCATACGCAGTGTGCAGGTTGTGTAAAACATAGTCTTGCTTTGCCAGACCCTCCTCCAAAGCGCATTGAAGGAGGGTCTGGCTACTCCACAAAGCATTCGGGGATGGGAGGAAAACATGCTCTGGTTTATTGGCATTTCTTTAAACCAATCAGAATCGTCTTGGGCGGTGCTAAACTCTGCACAGCCGCTACAAAATAGTCGTGCGAGACAAAAAAAAACTCAGATTGGACAGATAGTCTAGCTAGCTGTTTCAATTTACCCTGCAAAGATCTGAGGAGCAGTCAACAATAGTCCTCATAAATCCAAATTTTTTTTAATTCCAACGCAAAGAAAGCGGAAGGAAACGGAAAATACATGCATCCGGCGGAATTTCCTGCATCACTGGAGCAATCCTGGAAGTGGAACACCAAGGATATAGACTATGTAAAACACAACAGTAACTGAACACACCAAGTTTCTTTGAACCCTCTTCTGTATTACACCTTCAAATACAAGCTCAGATTTAGGGCTGCAACTAACAATCATTTTTAATTATTGATACATTTGACGATTGGTGTTTTTGATTAATCGTGGTTAAAAAGGCCCGTCACGACTTCCTTGAGCCTATGATGGCATCTTTAAAACGCCTTGTTTTGTTTGACCAAAAGTGAGAAACCTAGATATATTCCCTTTGTGATGATGTATGGCAAAGACAAGCAGCAAATCCTCTCATTTGACAAGTTGGAGCCAGAGAGCACTGTTTAACTATTTTGCTTAAACAATAGTGAAACAAGTCATTGATCACCGAAGTAGTTGAGGATTATTTTTCTGTCAACTAATCGTTTCAGCTCCACTCATATTGGTTCTTCTAAAAATACACAAACATTTCTATTCACTTTTTCCAACGCTTTCATTAATGAGATTAACAGTTCCCATAGGCTTTGCTCTTTCTATAATCTTTTACTGACAGGCTAACTTCAAATCAGTAGTCTTTCTTTTGAGAGGGGAACCCAATTATCAAAATGGAATAAATTCAACTTGATTCTCACCTGTTTTCAGTGAAAGCCAGTGGCATGTACCCCTTATTTTTCCAATTTACTCTGACTTCAATTTCGTTTGGCCCAGCTGAACCCAACAGATTGATCCTGACTCACGTTGTGGATTTAGCTCATCCAATATGGCATGAATTATTAACCATGATTTGGCTTATTCCGTGACATTGATGACATCTTGCTCTTTTACTCAGCCTCATATTTATTTCAGTCAGATTTTGAAAACTTGGGGTATGGCATAAAATGAATCTGGAATTATTTTGTCAATTAATCACGCTTTTTCCCATTCTTAACTAGGATGCACAGCATCCATGGTGCACTTTGTTTGTGCTTGTGGCTAATACACACTATTACACACATGCAGGAAGAATTGTTTGGGACATGCTTTAGCACAATTAGCAGTTTAGAGACCTCTGAAGTGGATCTTCATCTTGAGTTCATAGCTCACTCCGTTGAGTGTCTGTTATTCACAGTGAATTATTCACATGTTATCTTCACGCACTGTCTTCTACTGATGTTCTCCCACTAGGGGGCAGCACCAACACAGTAATGGAAGGACAGTCAGTGAAGTGTAATAAAATACAAGCAGTGCAACATTTGTAAATTTGCATCTCAAGAGATTCATCAAGCCTCCTATTTATAGCGTAATCTGAGGAACTGCAACACCAATGCATGTTTACTTTAGTATTTTATGTCTGATCCGGATGATTGCACCGCCATAGCAATATCGACCCGCAAGTTAATGATCCACCATAGTAGCCATCCCATCATTCTTTTCAGTTTCAGTCTTGATAAAATAAATATGGGCAGGATCATGAATCTGGTTTTGTCCCCATAATATCATCAGAAACACATGATGTGGGTGAGGTGGGCAGGGAGTTGAATTGAAAAGAAATAACCATTCAATCAAACACTGTGATGGATAATGCATCTACGTTTTGCATATGAATCGAATCGCGCCCAAACAAATACAACTTGCCCTCCACTACAGGTGCAGCTGTTGAAGGATCAGATGGCAGCAGAGACTGCGGCTCGCATGGAGGCTCAGGCGCGCGTCCACCAGCTGCTGCTGCAGAACAGGGACCTGCTGCAGCACCTGGCTCTGCTCGTGCAGCAGCTGAAAGAGCTGGAGGCCCCCTCCCCAAAAACAAAACCAGGGCAGCCACAACAGGAGCTTCAAGCTAATGGACACAGTAAGTGACTGGTGGGAATCATGTCAGGTCAGGTTCCCCGTGTGCCGCAAGGCCTTGTCATTGCTCACTCCTCTTGTTGGCCCGGGGATGGTGGAGTCATGCATGACACAAACCATGACCAGTCACTGGCTTCCTGCCTGCAAACATCGTCAGTTGGGTTTGACGGAGCAGAAGTACTGCTGGCAGGTATTGAACCCCGCTCTGCAGGTGCACACTAGTGTTTTTCCCTTTGTACCACCTGGGTGTCCCTGATTTGGGCATTTTATTTGTACTGAGGAGAATGAACGTAGCAGTTAAATCTCGTTTTAATGAGGACTAATGAGTTAGTGCTCAAACATGTTTTCTAGTCATTTTTAGAGGATCCTCATTTTATTAAAACAATTTTGAATTTATCTAAAGATGTTCACATTTCCGTTAGCAAAGAACATTTTATGTTTTCATATAGTTAACTTCAGATCAGATTGTCTAAATGTTGCAGGCTCATGTTTTATACTTTGCATTTACTCTGTTAATGTGTATAATAGTGACGAGACTAAGGGTCTTCAGCCATGCCAGTGGCTCTGTGAGGCTGTATTCAGGCATAGCGCTGAGCTGCATACTAACACATCTTAGTTTATTGTTTTAGCATGCTAACATTTACTAGTTAGCACTAAATACAAACTATAGCTGAGGCTGATGGGAATGTCATTATAATTTTTGCAGGATTTGATTAGAAACCAAGTATTGAAAAAAATTATAATTTTTTATTAGGATAATTTTTTGGCCTTGACCGATTAAGACAGGAAGAGGGTAGAGAGACAGGGAACAGCATGCAGGGAACAGCATGCAGCAAAGGGCTGCGGGTTGGACTTGAACCCGGACAGCTGCGGTAAGGACTGATTCTTTGTACATGGGGCGCATGCTCAACCAGGTGAGCTACCATGGCGCCCCTGACAAATTATAATTTTGACCTAATGCTGACGCCAGAGGAAAAGGCTGTCAAATAATGAGGTACTAATAGAGCTCTGGGTGACCACAGCCGGCGACAGTAATGTGTTCCTCCATTTCCGATTCAACAACGTCAAGACATCAGGAAAATCTAAACACTGATAGGCTTTTCCCACACAACGTTAAGCTAATGTCTCGCTCAAGTTGAAATATTCCAATTTATGCGAATTTGATGTGTTTGCCTCATTTTCGTCGCCCCATTCGCGCCGTGACTTTGTATGTAATCGTAAACATGCAAAAATGCCTAGGTGCAAATGTGCAATTAGAGTGGTGTCAATCCAACTAATGTTTATTACTGAGGTCATAGTTAGTTAGAGGTCATAGTTAGTTAGTGGTATTTCTAGTGGTGCCCACCCCATGTTTGTAATTGGGTGGGCAACACATTGGAAATGCCCCTGGATAAATTGCAGTCCAGTTAAACACTACTGCACATCATAACATCTTCATAAATACACATAGGTAAATGAATGCCTATCTGACAGCCAATCACAACTAAACATTATTGTTCAGTTGGAATAGACAGTTGCAATAGATTTGTACACTTTGTCCCAAAGGAGGATTTTTGGAGGAGGAATGTATTTAGAGGAGCTAAAGGAACAGTCAGTCTTGCCAAAAAAATAATGTGTGTGTGTGTGTGTGTGTGTGTGTGTGTGTGTGTGTATCATGTTTCATGCTTGTATTAATCATGTTAGTCCCTCTGATAGAAATTGCTTATCTCAGACATGGCTGGCCTAAGTGCTTCCACTGGCACAGTGCCAGCTCCTCCTTTCTGTAATGAGAGTCAGCACTTTAGAAAAATAAGAAAGAACCAACATGTTTGTGGTTCATTGTCAAATAGTTGCTTGTTCTTTTGATTCTGGCATTTTGTTGATTTGTCTTCTGTCTATTCCAGATGGTCAACAGTCACCATGCAGTTCCGTGTCTACATCAGCAAAGGCTCTGACTCTGAATCTGAAAAATCACTACAGCCAGACCCTGGAACAGCTCATCACCTCCACACCTGCATGGCCACTCCAAACCTCACCCCTCTCCCCAACCCAAGTGGACTGCGCTGAGTCCTACCTGAACCTGCTCAACCTGGAGAACAACACCAAACCAGCCACATCCGTCAATGGAGACCTGGACCCCTTTATCAGGGCCAATGGGACAGCGGACAACAACGAGAGCTCATGCAATGAGATCGCCCCATTCACGTTAAGGAACTCTGCCACCATGGATGAAAAGTAAGACTGTCTTTGTGTTATTAAATATTTCTTATTCATACTGTACCAATGTACGGAATTAACAGTCAGTCAACTGGCAGCGTGTAGTGTAATCAGATCTTGTAACATTACATTAAAGCTTTACATTTTGAGAAATACTCTAATTTGCTTTCTGGCAAAGAGTTAACACTCTCGTTCTCTGATTTTATATTAACTATTACAGTGCCCGTTGAAAATGTGCCTGTTTGGAACGGGCCGATTGCTTGGCCTGTGGTATTGCTGCTTGTAGAATTCTTCAAAACCAAATTGTACCCCAAAGTGACTTACAGAAGGACCCCAAACCACTTAATACGCAACTCCGCTCTATATCCTACTACTGACTTACAGTGTAATCTACATCAGAGCAAGAGTAACATTGTACTACTATATTTACCTTACAGAGAACGTTGCAGATTCAGAATTTAATCACAAAATATCACAATGAAAATGTGGATTAATCACACAGTTGCCTCATGGACTCATGGCAGTGTGCTACCCACCTGGCCCGTTAGAGCTAATCAGCACATATCTGTCTGTAATCAAGAGAGAGTGGTGTTATATTGTGTCGTATGATGATTTAACACTTCAGCAGAGGTGTTGATTTCCATACAGGTTTAGTGGCTTGGCGATTAATGATGAAGTAGGGAATTTGATTCGCGGGGGTATTTTGGAGATGGTTATTAGTGTTGTAAATTAGCAGTAGACTTAATTAACCTGACCCAGGGTGAGTCTGATGAAAACTGCTGTGTCAGCCCCATATGCACAGCGCTCTGAAGAAATAATCTCAGAGATTACGTTATGTTCTGCCTCTGTTTAGAAGTGTTGAATGTAGGCTACAGCTCACAGCAACTTAATACGATATAGTGTCTGGCTTTTGTTTGATATTTAGTGTTGACTAATGGCTTTTTATTGAGTTTGCTCTTAGCAAAATAATAGACTCTTAAAAGCCAGCGTTACTTAGCGCCTTTTCCTCCCCAACCTTATTCCACACAACAGTCGCGATGTTCCTTTCAGCTATTCGCTCGTGCTCCAGGAAAGTGAAGAAAAGTTAGTTTGGTATATCCAGCAATCATGTTAACGTTGGAAGCAGGAAAAACTGTACTGAAGTCAAAGGCAGTAACCATAATGTTGTTATGGAGTCTGTTTAGATAGCTGTGGGCTAAAACTTGAACCCTGTTTTTTTTTTTGCTTACATTTGTTCACATTTTTGCAAATTGGCTCCATTAAAAGTATGCAGAATTAGCTATTAGCAGTTCCTGTTTACAATGGGTCAATGTACAGACAACTATCACTGGATTACTTTCGTACTTAAGAAAACTTAAAAACGGGATTCTCAGGCAAGTTCTGGTGTTATGAGATGCATCTTTTCTCTATGATTTCTAAGCTGATTTACGGCCAAATACAATAACTTCCCATCGTTTTTTGCGTGGTAATTAGTAAGCTTTAGAAGTGCTGGTAGTGCATATTTTTTTAACCTTTAGACAGCTAGCACTTTCCATCCGATTCCAGTCTTTGTGCTAAGCTAGTGTCTGCTGGCTAATGGCCACATATAACCGTGGTATCGATCCTCTCATCTAACTCTCTACCAGAAAGCAAATATTTCCCAAAATGTCTTAACTATTCCTTCAATGTGCATACACATTCCTAATGTGGAACCAGTCAGTTTGTGTTTGAGGTAGCGGGCTACACAGTGACATACGCAGCCTGTAGCTTTTAGTGTTATTAGTGGAGAACAGCTCAACTCAGCAGAAACAGCCTGCAGCTAATGAAAGTGTGACTGTAATCAGGGGATTCCAGTACACTGGGAGAAAAAGGTCGGGGTTAGACAAACAAAGAGGGGATCAGGTTGGAGGTGGAAAGAGGTAATCAGAGAAGCATGCGAGAGAGAATGAGAGTCAAGAGAAACACAGAAACTCTGTGCAAGTGTTTCTGTTTCATGAAATAAGTCATTTTTGAAAAGCCATTAAAACAAGAGTTGAGAGAGTAAAGACATTAAATGGAATTTTTCTTTGGAATAATTTATGATGAATTGTCTTGCACATTTTATCTTGTGAAGTGCTCACTGATACACAAGCAGCCCTTACAGTACCTTGAATGCATATATGGAGCCACAACATCTAATTACTTTTTAATGAGCTTTTTAATGAGCTTTTAATCTCCTTAAAGGCATCACAAAGACCAGCTATGGAAAAAAAAGAAAGAAACCTTTACTACATAAGATCAAGTTGAGCTCTCAAGCAAGACAAACTCTTCCTATTTATCCCCCTCCTCCTCTCTCGCATCCTCTCACTTAATTTGTCTCTGCTCTTGCTTTTCACTATCTCTCCCTGAAAGCAATCCACAGCGAAGTCTCCAAGGAGAGCATGTTCAAGTTGATTTCAAAACAGACAAGTAGAAAAATAAGGAGTTGGAATTGACTCGGCGGTGTAGTGTGTATTTGGCGTGTGTGTGTGTGTGTGTGTTTATTGTGTGTTGTGTATGTGTGTGTGGCTGAGCTCCCTACAGCCAGACTCTCATCCTGTGGTTTCCTGCAGCACAGGCTCCCAGCCAATCCCAGCTCTTATGCCTGCACAACCTGAAACTCTACCCCAGTCCATATGTCAGAATAGTTTTTCTTTTGCATGAGTGAAGGGGAAACCTAAAAGGAAAGGGAACTTTAAATCTTGTCCAAAGAGAGGCATCTTGTTACTGTACATTTCCATCTGAACATTGGTTTCATCTGGGATTGTGTTGTGTGCCAGGTTGAACCCCTCCTTTTCTCTTTTATTTGTAATTATGTAACAACTGACTTCCCGTTTCTTTCTACCACTCTTCCTTCTGAGCTTTTCTGTCCCACCCCACTTTCTATTTTGTGTCTCAAAGGCTTAAAGAAAGATTCAGTAGCTTAAAAATATAGCCCCGGGCTTTTTATGTTATTTTTCTAAAGTGGCTGTGAAGTGTTGCTATCTTCGTATATATTTATAAAGAGACGGTAAATTGTCTTTAACTCGACTTTATTCCCACACGTAACCTGCATGTAACACACGTGTGCAAACTGTTCATTTGACTTCCTGTATATCCGTACATATGCATACGCACTGACGTATGCTCAATCACAGATCGTAACAGGTTTACGTGACATCTCCCCCTTTTAGTTTGGGGTTTCATACATTATTAAACAAAACGACTGTATAAAAGAAACATACTCTGAAATTGCCTTTTGTATGAAATACAATATTTTCCGTATTCTTCCTTTTAAGAAACCCATGTATCAAATAAGCATAATTTCTCTTATTCTACTTATCAATACTATTATTTTCAAACTTACTGTTCAAGTAGACATTAACAGTAATACAAATGAACAAGCAAATATAAACAAACAAACATTTTGCTCAGACCTTTCTTTTCCTTTAACATAACTGGTCTGTAATCATTTGTAAACGTTAATAGTTATGTTTTTTTTTCTTTAACCAGTAAGTCAGCTTGACAGCAGGTTTCACAGCACGTCCAGAGCGTGTCCTCAAAACTCTGGGTGATGGTGTTATGCTACCAGTCTCAGAGTCAGTTTGGGTTGGACGGGTGGCGGATGCCATGCTACCCGGTGGGGTGGAGACTTCTGGTGACTGTGTTGGAGTCTCGTCCCTTTCTTGGTTGACGATCTGCAGATGCCTCCGGTTTTGTCTCGTGGTGTCTCCTTGTGGCGTTTTCACCACAAATGAACGTGGAGTGGAACACGAAGCCTGGATCACCCCGGTCCTTCTCCATGTCTTCTCTGAGTCTGTTTTCAGTCGCACTCGGTCGCCGACACCTAAGGCAGGAAGCGGCTTTGCTGTGTATATCTCTTGTTGTAGGTGTATTCGTAGGCCTGCTTAGCTTTGGCATCTGTCTGCCTGACTGTAGACAGATTGGGCCATGCTGGTCTCAGCTGATGGTGGAGCTTGGGGACTGTGGTGCGCAGTCTCCTTCCCATGAGGAGTCTGGCTGGGCTTTCTTTTGTCGGCTCTGTGGCTGTGTCCCTGTAGATCAGGAGAGCTAGCTGGGGGTCTTGTTGCCTAAGGATGCTCTTAGCTGTCCTGACAGCTCGCTCCGCCATCCCATTAGCTTGGGGATAATATGGGCTCGATGTAGTATGCTGGATATCATACTTGGATGTAAAGACCTGGAACTGCCGTGAGGTGAACTGCGGGCCGTTCTCTGTAATCAGCTCTTCAGGTATCCCGAACCGTGTGAATATGCTCATCAGCTTATTTACAACTGCTTCACTTGTGGTCTGGGTGAGACTCAATACTTCAAGCCACCTCACAAAGATCTGCAGCCAGTTTTTGCCAAGGGAGCTCTGGCAAAGGCGTTGTGATGAGTGGTTCCCGGCTTTGGCTTGGTTTGTGCTCATTACAGTGTGGGCATGAGGAGACTTTCTCCTTTACCGCATGGCTAATCTTTGGCCACCAGACGGCATCACTGTATCTCTCTCTGGATTTGTTTAGGCCTTGATGCCCATGGTGGATCCTCTCCAGCATCTCAGTTCTCATTGTTTGTGGGTTTCCCTTCTTCACCAGTCCATTATGCTCTCTAAGACTACTTCTCTCCATAAAATAGTCTAAAGCTGGTCTGACAACATCTCTTTTATATCGCGGCCAGCCAGACTTAATGTATTGTCTGACCTTCTGCAGGGTTTCATCCTTCTGTCTCTGACTTTATACGCTCCAGCACTGTTTTAGGCCTTTCCAGCTCTTCGATGGCGTCCACGTATGCCTGGATGTCCTCGCTCAGTTTTGTGTCGTCCACTTTTGACTCTGGGTGCCTCGACAGCACGTCAGGTACTATCAGGTTCTTACCTGGGATGTACTCAGCAACAGGGTTGAACTTCATCAGGCGGATTAGAAGTCGCTGACACCTCAGTGGAGTTTTGTCTAGGTCTCTGTGGTTGATGGAGTGTCACCAGTGGTTTATGGTCGGTAAGTAATTTGTAGCTTTCCAGACCACACAGATATAGATAGAACTTTTCTGAAGCCCATACACTAGCAAGACACTCCTTTTCTATCCGTGCATACTTCTTTTCCGCTTCATTTAGTGTACGAGAGCAGTAGGCTACTGGTTTGAGTGTGCCTCCGTGATTTTGCAGCGGTACTCCTCCTAATCCATAACTGGTGCCTCAGCACCTACTACAGTGGGCAGTTTTGGATCAAAGTACTGAAGAACAGGTGCAGAGGATATCAGTGTTTTTACCTTCTTGAAGGCTGCTTCTTGCTGCGAGTCCCACACCCATGCTACTGTATTCTTCAACAGCTCGTTAAGGGGATGAAGGATTTGTGACAAGTTGGGTATGTATCTGCCAACATAATTCACAAGTATGTCGTCCATGTAAACTACCGTCCCCTCGTGATCCTGCAGCAGTTCTTGCATCCTTCTTTGGAATATCTCTGGTGCGGATGTTATTCCGAATGGGAGCCGTTTAAAGCAGTAGCGACCATTTGGTGTTATGAAGGTAGTTAACTTTGAACTTTCTTCGTCCAGGGCCATCTGCCAAAATCCACTGGCAGCATCCAGAGTTGTGTACACCTTACTTCCGGCCAGTTTGTGCAAGATGCTGTCTGTGGTTGGCGAGATGAACTTTTCCCTTTTCACGTTCTCATTCAGTTTAGTAAGACCTACACAGATTCTTACTTTTCCTGTCGGCTTAATCACAGGCACCATTGGTGCTACCCATTCTGTGGGCTCCGTCACGCGCTCTATTATGCCATTTTCTTCCATTCACTTCAGCTCCTCTTCTACTTTAGGTAGACGCGGAATGGGCATGCGGCGAGGGGCTGTATGGCTTAGCGTTTTCTTTTAGGACTATTTTTATGGGGTCTCCTTTAAGCAGTCCTAACTCCCCAAACACTGACTTCTTCGATGTGTTGTATCAGACCCAGGCGAACACCGACAGATCTGCTCAGTAGGTTATCACATGTAGACTTTGCCACTATTACCCTAAAGTAACAGTCTGTTATTTTTCTCCCTTTTGCCTCTTGTATCTTTGCTAGGAATTGCCCCAAATGGACCACTTTTCCTCGTGGACTTTCCAATTTAGAGGTAACTGGAGTAAGTTTTGGCTTGACACTGAGGCGGTAATATGTAACCTCATTTATTATCATTGTGTCAGCACCAGAATCTATCTTGAAGCTAACTGGAGTATGGCATATCACTAGAGTTGTGCGCCATGGTGGCTCTGTATCGGTGATGACTTCATCTACTGTAGCCTCATTCTTGGTTGTAGTCTCATCTACTGAGCCTAAGAATAAACTGTCAACTTCTTCAGTTACTTCTTGTATCATTCTGGTTTTGCATTTGTTGGCAAAGTGACCAATTTTGTGGCATTTATTACATTCTCTGTCTTTAGCAGGGCATTTGTCTTTTGCATGCCTGCGCCCACATCTTCCACAGTTTTGCCTTTCATTTTCTTTCCGTCCTCCTGTTGCCTCGTACTGTGTGTTTTTCCACTTACTTTTATAAGACTTCGATTTCACTTCATCAACGTGCCCAGATGCGCCAGCCTTGCTGTTCTGTTGCTTCACTAGCTCAGAGTGCCTGGCCATGTCAACTGCCTTTTTCAGAGTGAGGTCACTTGTCATTTGTAGCTTCAGTGAAAGATCTTTGTCTTTAATCCCTATGACAAGTCTATCTCTTATTTCCTCATCCTTCTCATGATAGTCACAGTGAGCTGCGAGCTCATACAGGTGCCTTATGTACTGTTCAACGGACTCACCCGCCTCTTGCGTCCGCGAGTGGAAACGTGCTCTCTCGAAAATCACTTTCCTTTTTGGCACAAAGTGCTCGTCAAACAGCCTCAGCACATAGTCAAAATCCTCTTCCTCGTCATCCTCCAAGACAAACGATTTGTACACTTGTTCAGCCTCCGGGCCCATAGAATAAATCAATGCGCTGACCTGGACATCAGCTGGCTCTTTACTAAGCTTCGTTGCTACTCGGTACCTGGAGAAGCGTTGTTTCCAATCGGGCCAGTCCTCCGGTTTAGCGAAGTTAAGCTGCTCCGGCGCCGAAAACTTTGCCGTCCTGGACGGTTTTCCTGCTGAACAGAAAAATGAGCAGCAAAGAAACTTAGTTTATGATATGACCTTTCAATGTTAGAATTGGTAGCGTTATGCCGCTTATGTGGCTCAACTATACAACAACTTTTACTCACACTAAATCCATAGGAAAATCAGACAAAATTAGTGTTGGGGAAATGGAAACTTCAGCTCCATTGTCTTATTGTGTTTCCCCGGCCAAACTCCTTCACATTACCTTTGGCGCAGTCTGACTCCTGTACCCGCCCTCCCCCACCATGGCACATTTTATTGCTTCCATTTGCTTTTGTTTTCTGGATTTCCCCAGTGAATCAATGTTTACAGCCTGAGTGGCCTTATTTTTTATTCTCTGCAAACTAGCAGACAGACTCCTCTGCCATCCTCTCGCCCCGTCTCTCCTCATCCTCTTCCTCCCTTTTTCGTCCTGCCTGAGCTGACCTCTCCCTGGGTCCAGTGCTGGTCATGCAGTCTATTCACTTCACATTATTAGGGCAATTGTATGAGGGGTGGATGTAACAAAAATGAATTGATAGAAATGGAGATCATGAAAATCCATGTGAATTGGCCTCAAGATGGAAGTAACAAAAAAACTGAAGCAGTCAAATACGTATCAATTGAAAGATAGTGATAAATTGTGTATTGATTTTATGAACTTGATTACCATTTTATTTGGAACAGTGTTGTTGTTTTTGGGCGGAGTAAGAAAATTGTTTGCTGTAACTGATAAATGGAAAATTTGTCATTATTTCATGACTTTTCCAATCAAATCAGCTTTAAATTATTTGAATCACTTGATCATTTATCAAACTTCCACCCCTCATACAATTGAGCTTTAAATCACACCAGCATTTTATCGCCCAGCATGGACCATAATCCATCTCTGCTCTCCAGCTGGCCCACTGACTCGAGTGCTATATGATCACTGCATATGGTATGTTGGCATACCACACTTACACTATATCTAACCATGTAGTGAGTCACACTTTACACAACAAACAGAACAATCGAAACAGGATGTAATAGTAGACTTAAAATACACTTTGTGGGCAGAATATTCAGCTTTGTTATTTCCACTTTTTGAGTCACCCTCTTTCTCCTCTTATTTATGACACGCACAGCCATGCTAGTTATGTGGATATTTGGTCATAAACAAAAATACGAAGCAATTTTAAAATGTTGACCTGATGATGGTGCCGGAGGAAAAAATTAAGGGATCACTGAAGATGACAAGTCATCCTGCCTGAGAGGGACATGAATGAGACATTTTATTCAAAACCACAAATGTCAGCCTCATTGTGTTGTAGAGGAAAAGTCAGTAGTGGAAATCATCTGGGAAACATGAATATCTGTATAACATTTCATTGCACTCTATCCAGTCGATGTTATCTCAGTCTGGACCAACATTGCCATCCCCAGAGCCAAACTGCAGCATGTACACACAGAGCAAAAACAAACATATGGTGACCAGCTTATATGAACACCCAACTATATAATATTCATAAGTGAGTCATGCTTTTCTCTGGCATGGTATAGACTGCCTGCACTCTCTTACACTCTTTCTCTGACAGCATTGTATGTTGCATAATCACATTTCCTGACCTATCTGGTGATCATCTTCCTCCCCCTCTATCCGTTTTTATTTTCCCTCTTCATCATTAACATCATCGCGATCATCGTAATAGGAGTGTAATGGAGGATGTTTACAGGCGTTTAGGTGGAGCTGGTTTTGCCAGCTGGAGTTACACACTGCTACATGTTGTTTTTCAGAGATATACTATACTCTCGTTTTTAAGATTCATCTGTGTTACTCATGTCAGGCTGAGTTTGATATCTGGGGAGCTGAAAAGTCGTCCGGTCAGTCACGGAATAATGATTGACAGGGACTCTGTCAGGCAGCGTTGCTCTTTAGGGTACAATTGCTCAAATTTACAAGTTTTGCAGCCACTTTGCGGTTCCTACTATACTCTTGCAGGCTCTCATGTTCATCCACCTACATGCTTAAACATCCCACACAGGCATCTCAGATGGGTGTTGCGTGTTAATTTCTTTACAAAAGCAACATGCATTCACAAAGGCCCAGTGTCCCTTCTCTGAGTTTAAACCTCCTACTTGTTCTTTCAGTTGCTTTTTGCATGTCTGTCTGTCTCAAAGGCTGAAGTGTAAAGAATTTTACTGGCAACTTTCTTTTCTAGAGACATGACTAAATACAAAGATAGAGATGTTTTCTCATTCCTTTTATTTGTCTCAAACTGTTTTTTGATTATTTTCTTTTTAAATACAAAAATGTTGTTTCTTGCTTTCCTAATTGCCTGCTTTATTTATGTTTATTGAATGAGTGAGGTAAACCAGCATGCTGTGCTTATGAGTCTTATGTATTGCAGACACGTTCATTTTAATTTATAAAACACCTTTGCTGCGTTGGTCTCTATTGATTTTCATGTGACATTAAACAAGTCTTGGCAGTGCATAGCCTGACACACATTTCTAATACCAAAAAGTGAAATTTCAAGGTCCGTACCAGTGGTTCTGTATGTTTTTTAGTCACTAACTACTACACTTTTTTAAGACTTATCTCTTAGCCTTTGAGGCCGCCATTGGTTTGCATTCATTTTAGTGTAAAAGTACAGTACAGTAACTTGCAAAGCTAGATAACCCAACACAGTGAAGATTTTTTTAATCCACTGGTCCCTTACATACAGTAGCTCCCTGATTCTCTGTAGTCTAACTGTTGCCTCTCTTTGGTACAGGTGCGAGGACCCTCTCCTGCTCTTCCTCTTCCTCATCTAACTATCCCTCATTTCCCCATCAGTCTGCTCAAACAAACAAAGTGAACCCCAAAATATTACCCAACGAGCAGGTCGCTGCCTTAAACCCACAGCTCATACGTTTCATCGTCCCGTCTCTATCCCTGTCACTCTCATCGTTTGCTGCACCAGCCTGCTTCTTCCTAGGAGCCTGGGGAGCTTTCTTCCACTGGCTTATCCCTCTTCCTCTCCTCTTCCTCCTCCTCTTCATCTTCTCCTCTCTGCCCCTTCTCCCTCTATGTGAGTATTTTCATGACAACCAGCATGTGAAACTGTCTGTGGTACAAGCACGGCACTCGGCATGTGGTGGATGAACAGTGTGGGTGTTTGCTGGCTCATGTTTAGGTCTCACCGGTGATTTCTCTGCTAATGACTGCATAATAACCTCCATTTACATGCAGATGTGGTTCAGCATTTGCATTGATGTAATCAGTGAATCAGTGTCTTATGCAGGGTAGCGCTGTCTGTGTTTTATACACTTTGCTCGACTGTGAGCACTTGTATCGCATACTTTTGCCAAAATAGAAGAAATGTTCTTGTCAAGATTTGGTATTATCTTGTCAGTGGAGGTTCCACCTGAACAGTAAAACTGTCAGAGCAGAGGTAGAAGAGAAGCACCCAAGATGCACCTGTCTTACACTCACTGTGTTAGTGGAGTTTGTGTGTGCGTGTGTGTGTGTGTGTTTTTGTGTTTTTTGTGTCATGTGCATGTTTTGCTTTACTCAGTCTGACCAAATCACCATCTTCCAGGTGGAGAAAGTAATAAGCCCAGCCTCAGGCATACACCATCAGAGGTCTTACATACTGTACTGTTGCACCAGTAGAATAGAAGCAGAAGGAAATAAATTCAAATTTGTGGCTAGGAATGACAGACAAAAATATCCTTAAAGTAGATAGGATAAAGGGTTAAAATCCTGCATACGATCATAAGATAATTGTTTTTAATTTACCCAGATAACAGGATAATGTGAATTCTGTTGCCTTATACTTGACAAATATTCAGCTTATTTTCTAATTTCAGAGCTTTCCACCCACAATTAAATGCCCCAATTTACAATTAAATGCCCCAATTTAGAAGACGTGAAATATTCTGTCTTCAAATGCACTACGGCAAAAAGATAATCTTACTTTAAAAAAAGAAAACCCAATGAATTTTTCACTGTGATGGATTATCTGCAGTATCACACGTGCATTTCAAGTCTCTCTGCAAGTTAATTTCTATGCCACACTGAAAGGAACTGAAACCAGTGGATTGCTAAATGCTACAGCAGAAGAAAGCATTCAGATATTCTTCTTCAGCAGTAACATGAAGTGTACATGAGCTGTCGTAAATGCTCTGACTTGAACAAGCGCCTAATAATCTCCTTTTAGTGTGACGACTGTCGTACAGCATCATGGTATAATGAGCACTGGAAGATTTGAGCACTGTGGGCCATATCACAGATCATTAGCTCGTCTTATAGTCTGTGCACTAACACCGACAGTAAGAGAGGGATATTGTGCTGACAAGTTAAGTGTGTAATAATTCTGTTTGACAGAAGACTGGGATTTTAGAAATTCTGTGGTCTGCAACATAAAATCACCCTTTTCAAAGTCATCTAATACAGCTCTAAAGATCATACGCAAAGACATTTTGCTCATTCTCATAATCACCAACATTGACATCCAGAATTGCACAAATATGTCATGAATCATTAAATAAGGGGATGGAATCGACCTTAATGTCAATTCTTCTGTCCTTGTTATATATCTGTGACAGAATTTCCAAATTAAATAGACTAAAAAAAGAGAGGCTAAAGGAAAAGGACACTAGCAGCTGAGATGCATGGCAGGTTGAATGAGACTAGAGCAGGGGTCTTAACGTCTCAGCGTGTTTTTTTTAAGCAAAGGACCCTACTACATATTGTATAAAATTAAATATTAAAGGTTCCATGACATGGTGCTCTTTGGATGCTTTTATTTATATATATATATATATATATATATATATATATTTTTTTTTATATATATATATATATATATTTATGAGCTTTCCTTAGTATGTGCCATTTCTGTGTCTGAAGCTATTGAGGAGGAGAGTGGGAGGGGCAAGGTGGAGGGTGGGGGTGTGGCCTTGACCAACTGCCACTTTTCTCGTTTGAAAGCCATGATGTCTCTCTCTCGTGGGTTGGCCAAATTCTCTGGGCGGGCAAAGCAGAGAAAGGGGAGGTAACCTTGCTTGTTATGACCTCATAACAAGCAGATTCCAAAACGGCTCATCTGAGCTTTCCTTTTCTCAAAGGCAGAGCAGGATACCCCCCCTGCAGTAAGTCTGAGGACCCCCTATGGGTCCCAGACCCCCTGTTGAAGATCTCTGGACTTGAGCGAGATGAATGGAGAGACAAAAAAAATGGAGTAATAAAAGGAGAGGTACATAAGTGCGAAGAGAGAAACAGTAGAGGGAGATCTGGCAGTGAGGTGGAGGGGTGTCAATGTGACAGAAAAAAGGAGTGCTGAGTCAAAGTTATGATAATGAGACCAGCCTGCTCCTTGATCCAGCTGCACATTCTTCCCCACAACTTGGCAGCACACACATTGAAAAGGACCAGAAAAAAATTGTAATCCAATTATTTTTTGCAAATAATTTGGAAAGCCAATCTTCTTTCAGTGCAGAAATGGGCCTTTTCACAGCATATCTTTTTGACTTTTCATTAGCTTTAAAAGCACAGGTGTAGTTAACATGCTGAATGCATGGGTGTTTTGCAAAAATATTTCTACATAACTCATTACTTATGTAACACAGCACCTTAGCATGCTGACATTTTCTAATTAGAACTAAACACAATGTATAACTGAGGCTGATGGGAATCTCATTAGTTTTTTCTAGTATAAACAAATTTTGCCATAAAAATAATGGACCGAAAACCACAATTTGACTTTGCGATGGTGCTTGATAAAAAGTTATTACAATTCATCCTGAGGGGTACATGAATCATGGCAGTTGAGCATAACTGTTGATACATTTCACTCAAAACCACAAATGTGAAACAGGGGGGATCAAAAAAGTAATTAGGATTTGTCCTTTAGAAACTATGAAAGTCTCTACCAAAGCGTGTACCAATCCATCTAGTAGATGTTAAGATATTTCACAGAATAACGGAAATCTTTGACCTGCTAGTGGCCCTAGAGGAAAATTAAGTAAAGCGTTGATATACACTCACCTAAAGGATTATTAGGAACGCCATACTAATACCGTGTTTGACCCGATCCTATCAATATAGGCCAACATTTCTAAAGAATGTTTCCAACACCTTGTTGAATCAATGACACAAAGAATGAAGGCAGTTCTGAAGGCGAAAGGGATCCCTCACACCATTACACCACCACCACCACCAGCCTGCACAGTGGTAACAAGGCATGACGAATCCATGTCCTAATTCTGTTTACGCCGAATTCTGACTCTACCATCTGAATGTCTCAACAGGAATCGAGGCTTATCAGACCAGGCAACATTTTTCCAGTCTTCAACTGTCCAATTTTGGTGCGCTTGTGCAAATTGTAGCCTCATTTTCCTATTTTTAGTGAAGATGAGTGGTACCCGGTGGGGTATTCTGCTGGTGTAGCCCATCCGCCTCAAGGTTGTGCGTGTTGTGGATTCACAAATGCTTTGCTGCATTCCGCGGTTGTAACAAGGGGTTATTTGAGTCAAAGTTGATCTTCTATCAGCTGGAATCAGTCTGCCCATTCTCCTCTGACCTCTAGCATCAACAAGGCATTTTTGCCCCCCAGGACTGGAGCATACTGGATGTTTTTTCTTTTTCAGACCATTCTTTGTAAACCCTAGAAATGGTTGTGCGTGAAAATCCCAGTAACTGAGCAGATTGGGAAATACTCAAATCAGCCCATCTGGCACCAACAACCGTGCCACGCTCCAAGTTGCTTAGATCACCTTTCTTTCTTATTCTGACATTCAGTTTGGAGTTCATGAGATTGTCTAGACCTGGACCACACCCCTAAATGCATTGAAGCAGCTGCCGTGTGATTGGTTGATTAGATAATTGCATTAACATGAAATTGAACAGGTGTTCCTAATAATCCTTTAGGTGAGTGTATGTACAACATTTTATGTCCATCCATCCAATATGCCACTAAGACAGCCTCATTTTGTAGCTTGATGAAAGTCAGGACCATGAATGTCTGTACAACATTTTAATGGTAATCCATTCAATAGTTGTTGAGATATTTTTGTCTGGACCATGTGGTGGACCACATTGCCATCTCTGGAGCAATGGCACTTAAAAAAAAAATAAATAAATAAAACCTGATGATACCGCTTGTGTCAGTGGAGTTCAACTTGACTTTTACCCCCACAATGCTGTGTGTGTGCTTCTCCATTTGTCAGTAGGGGAAATGGTGTGTATTTATCTCCGGCGATGGAGTTTCCCTGCATCATGATAAGTCTGTCATTACTGTAGCTATCAACACCAATCTCGTACAGCAGCAGAGACAGTAAATACATCAGCAAGTCACATCATTACTGAGACCAGGATTCAACCATAGACCTGATTTCACGGGACGGGGGACGGGGGTGGGAGTTACTGTAGCAGTCACCAGAATAATGTGGATAAGGGGAGCCGGGGAGGAAGCGAGGCTAGTTAACGTGTGTGTGTCAGGACTCATTTTCCAAGAGAATGACTGCGATTGTGTGTGATTGTGCGCACTGGTGCTTGCCGTGGCATTTCTGTAGTACAATCAGCGACACTGCAGTGTAGCTATTTCTGGTGTGAGGAGGGGGAAGCCTGCAGCTTTTTTCTCGCTTCTTTACCCTAACCCCCCTCCCCCCACTTTTTTTTTCTTCCTTTGGCTCCCTTTCTTCCCCCTGTTCCCCCTGTATGTTCTCAATAGGGGAGCTGTGGGATGTAGATAAGCTGAAACCGCAGGGAGCCAGACAGACAGAGTGTGTTTCTATCTTGTCTAGTAACGGCTTACGTCACAGTACGTCTCAAGTTCATGGGGGATAATGTGGCTGATGGAGAGGAAAACTGCCTGGAGGCTTATTCTCGTGCACCTGTTTGGTAGAGAGAAATGATTATCCTGACCTTGAATTAGCAAAATGACGACAATTAAAGTTTTCATGGATCTTCACTCAACATGGTAACTAATAAAGGTACATTTTGTCAGACTTCACTAACCAGTGCCTCTGTTCTCTTCACTGGCAGATATAAACAGATGATCCCTAAACTTGACCCCCCACCCTCCATGAACCGCAAGCGGGCCAGCAGGACCTTGTCTCCGGGGTCAGAAGTCACCGCCGTGCCCACGGCCAGAGAGGCCACCGCTGATGATGGGGCGGCCAGCCACAGCAGCAGCCTCTCATTCCCCGACATTACCCCCAGCTCCTTGTCTTCTGCTGATTTCCACTCTCTCAGCAATGGTGAGAGCAGCTCCTGCTCAGCCAGCGAGGACTCGGGCGTGCGCTCCGAGACCAAGTCCCTGCTGTCGCCGCTCCGCGATGACGATGACCTGTTCGGGGACCGCGGGACGTTCTTAACGGCTTCCAGTGGCTGCGACAGTCCCGTGGAGGAGAGAAATGAAGCGGTTCTGTCTTCCTCCGAGTTGTACCATGCTGAGCCCCCCACCCTCGCCTCGCATCCGGACACCTATGAGCACCCACTGCCCTTCTCCTCTCCTATGAATGATACCTGCCTTCACATCAGTTTCTCTGAGGATGAGCTGCTGGAGAGCAACCAGGAAGAACCTAATGTCCCACAGCGGAGTTAGGAGAATCAGCTGATGGGAGACCTTCCACTACATCCTTCAATCAGCTCTTAATGCAATACTTACTCTCAGACCCTCCTATGTTTGCACTGGGCTCCATATCAGGACCTTTAATTATTCCGTCCACTTGTGACACAGTACAGACATAGCATATACCAGTTACTGAAAAATAATCTATTGTGTAAATTATTAGCCAATGGTCAGATTTAGTATTTTTGTAATAATATTAATGATCTAATTTACTTTTTAGTGACTAGAATGTTAAGCAGAATACATGTAGCAATTCTTGCACTGTTAAGGTCACACATAAGTTACCGTAGAATTCAAAGAGAATGAGGGAACACGTTTTATTTTTGCTAGTGGTCAATCTTAAAACGTAATTTTGTATATTGCTTCGCTGTGGTGCAAACCATTGTGGGAAATATCATTTTTTGCAGATATCACAGTGATCGTGATGATCATGCACATGTTGGTGATGTTGGAAAGAGCCTCGCCTTCTGTACAGCACCTGACCGGATGATGCGTGAAAAGAAAAGAACAAGAAAGTCAGATAAAGGAAACTGGGAGGATAGAAGTGAGCAGATGTAGTTGTGTTTTGGTTTATGCACACCTATTTGTGGCTGTGTGGTATGTTTTTTTTTTCATTATTATCGGAGTTGAGTGGGTTTTAGAATGTTTTGTGATACTTGTGATACTTGCAGGCTTTGAAGCAGCACTGGAACAATTAGTGGAATATTTGAATGGATTTTGTATGCTGTATGTAGCATTGAATTTTAATGTATTTTTAGTTTTGAGCACAGGAAGAAAGCGTACCCTCAAAAAACTTAAAAACCTACGGCCAGGAAAGCTTTGGATTGCACCCGTCTCAGTGGAGAGTGTGTTATAAAATAAACCCTCAGACTCAATGGGAAGATAATTGGGGAATCACAGAGGACACCAGAGAAAGACAGCTTGGCAGATGGATTTTCTCTGTTCGGCCTTTCGCTTTGAGAAATCCTGAATCGCCAGCAAATTTGTTTCCTTTAGAGCTGTCAAGATGAATTAAGCTGACGTTGTGTGTAGACACACACATATTATGATAATTCTTTCAGATATTCATTGAATATCTGTTTGGTTTTTGAGTGGCATTTCTGACATTTTATAGATTAAGGTTTAAATAATCTGAAAGAATAATTTGCAAATAATAAATTCCCTGTTGAAATTCCCTTTTAAAAATGTTAGTGCATTATAGTATAATAGTGTTTTATTCAAGTAAGCGCAGGTGTAACCTTCGAAATGTAGATGTCATAAGTGGACGTGAGAGGAAAAGCAGCTAAGGTGTGATAGGAGAGGTGGTGTAAAGGTGCAGGTGTCAAATGCCCACAGGCGAAGCTTTTAACACCCAGAAACGAGGCTTTTCGCAACATCACATGTGGCAGGAAGCTATAACAGCAATAATAATGGAAAAAAAATAAAAAATAAAAAGGAATAGTTGAAGAACTTCAGCACTTACTTGTGGTTTTTTCCCCCTACAAATTTATACCCAGAGTATGTTTGTATTATATGCAGAAAACCACAACATCAGACTCTTATGTGATATTGCACACAGGATTAGGGCTGAAACGGTTCATCCGAAAAACTTGATTACTAAAACACTGTGTTTCCGCACGGATGATTATCACTGGCGCACAACGGGCTCGTGGCGTGAGCCCATTGTGCGCTAGTGATAATGTGGATCATTTGCTGCAACAAAAAAAAGAAAAATCTGTACAGTGTCTCTATTGTAAAATCAAACTAGCTCACCACAATAGCAGGGGGTCAATGCTACATCATCTCAGTAGAAAACATCCAGTTTACTCCTCCAGTCCACGGAGCGAACCCGACACAAGGAGGTTACATTGTCTGCTGCTCTCGTCCACCGCGCTGTTTTACACAACTACAACATGCTATACTCTGCAAATAACAATGTTTTATAAACAAGCTAAAATGAAAGCTGTCGGTTTGTAGTCTAACTGTTTATTATTTTGCTAAGAATCTTGAAATTTGGACAAATTCTTGTAAACTTAGCTGCTGCCGGAGGCAAACCAACCCCTCCCCGCTTGCGTTATTATGGAACCCACGCAACTTCTAGGAAAGGCCCGCCCTACGAAGCAGCCCGTGGTTGGTGTTAGGCATTGACCTTGAGTGGTTAAGGTTAGGATAGCCGATTGGCCAGGGGATAGGACCTGAATTGACCTGAACAAACTGGGTTACGTTACCTTGTGTAAGCATGGACGCCTGGCCAATAGTAGTAGTAGAAATTGCGTGGGTTCCATAATAACGCCTCCCCGCTGGATCGGTAAACCCTCAAGGCTTCTTAATATTCACGTGAATGACGTCGTCCGACTTGACACCCAAGTAGCCAGTGCTTAAAAATAATGTCTATCCCTGTTAATGTATGCAATTTAGGCAAAAGAAATGTTGCTTTTTCTAAAAAGGAAACCTCTTTTGTATATTTACTATTGTGGTTTACTGTAAAGCAAAAGTATTTCTTATCCGATCACTCAATTAATCGATGGAATAATCGGTAGAATACTCGATTACTAAAATATTCGATACCTGCAGCCCTACACAGGATAAAGAGAAAAGTGTAAAAGGAACCTCATTGCATGTTTTTACCTGCTAGGTTCTTTATTGATACTCTTCCTGTAATTTTCCATAACTGCAGCATGTAAAATTGTTTATTCAATGACTAAGTTGAATGCACTGTGGAAAGATCAGGCTTCAAACTGTAAGGCATTCACATATAGTTTTCAAACTGGTGCAGTCGAGGAAATGATAACAAGAAGCTCACAGCTGGATTCAAACCATTGACTAACGATGCAACTACAGGTCATTAAAAAAGGTAACGCTGTTCGCTTCATCTCTTTGATTTGAATGGGAACAAGCTCTCCTCTGCCCTTTGACTCTATATTCATTAAATCTTACGTTCACATTTGGCATTAAGAATTCATGTCTCTCAAACTCTTTCCCACGTGTAACATTTTCAAGGATCATAGAGACTCTCTGTCACTTTCTCTGAGTTGTTCTGCTCCCGAGCTGCCTTTTTTAAAAGGGCGAGCGGTTTCTTCTCTGTTGTTACAGAGCGTACAAAGCTCGCCTCTGCTCCGGGTACACTGTCACTGCGAGGCAGGAACGGTTGACTGACAAGTTTAATGTGTTCAGGGCGTCAGTAGGATGCAGTAATGAGAACGCAAGCATATAGGAAATCCTTCAGCTCAAAGGTGTTAGAGCTATTATTTCCCCTGCAGCACTTGGATCTCGGGAGTGCAAACTACACGTGAAGGATTGGTGAAGTGTGTGGTGTGTTTTGTGGGGCACAGGAGCCTTTATGCCCTCCTTCATGGAAGTCCCTAACGGTCAATCAATAATGCAATATGTCTGTGCAGCTCAGAATAGCTGAAGCTTCTACCTGCTCTCTTGTTCTTTCTCTCCAGAGAAGTGGCCTCCATCTGAGCCAGTTCAATACCAGACTGTGATTAATCTGATGAACCTGTAAAGAGCCAGATCACAGCTCGACCATAGACTGACGCAGACTTAACCTTGGTTCTTTTGCTTTACATATATGTTTAAAGTAGATGACCATCGTCCCTTTATGTGTCCAGTAGTCTCGCATTGCCAGACCTATCTCCACAGCGCTGTGGGGTAAGGTCTGGCTACACCACATATATATTCTTTTGATAGCAGGAAAAAAGCTCTGGGTTGTTTCTTTAAACCAATCACAATTGTCTTGGGTGGCGCTAAGTTCCGAACGCAGCGACGGTGGCTCTGCAAAAAAGTCTCAGGATGGAACTTGTTTTGGTGAAACATTTGCACCCCGCAAAAGAAAACACCACATCAAATACTAACTGTTCCCACAATACAGTAACGTGAGCTATTTGAATTAGTTGATGTAAGTAAATGTCATTTGCTCCAGTGTATCGCTTTTCCTGGCAATGTACTTCCGTTGATCCAGACTATGTGCCCATAAATGCTGCTGAAAAATAATTATTATTTGTATAGACAGGAGCAAGCCGGTCAGTGATCAAAGCTTTGTGTGTGAGGCTGGTGATCACAGATGCATATGGCTGCTCGTTTTAACAGCTGCCAGTGGAAATAAAGATAAGACAGCTGATTTGGTTTTCTTGTTGCTTTTAGAGCTTGAAGAGATTTTCGAAATCATTCAAAAAAGAGCCTGAGCACTACAGTCTAAAACTGATATTCATAAATCTGCCATTTTTTAAAGATGCGTCTAGTATATAAGAGCATTTAGTGTTGCTTTAACAACCTTGCTAGCTAGTTTACTCTTGCTAGCCCACAGATTATCACAGCAGAGTGCAGTTTGAGTTTTATTAGTTTTTATTTTGTCATCACTGCAAGTTTTACGGGCTTTGTTTCAAAGAATTCTTTCGAGCAGAGGTATATTAGAAAACAACATGTTTGCAAATCCTCTGCCTAAATTAATGTCATGAATAGGCCAAAACTTAAACCAAACACAAATGCTTCAGACACAGTGGAGCATCCCTCTGTGGCCCTGTCTATAGCTACAGTCTTGCCTCTCAATGTCATGGCTTTATTAGGAAGACAGTCGTCTCAGATATGTAAACATTGGTGTCAGGCAGACGGATGGAGCTGGGGATAAGAGGAAACAGTGGTGTGACTGTGGAGACATGCAGCAGCCAGAACATGAATGTAATGGAACTGCTATGCTTTTCCATTTGCTCTTTAAAAGTCTTAGATAATGGACTCTTACATCTTCAGTGTGACATTTAGATTTTGCTGACATTTATCCTTTTTTTCTATATAACATGTATTTGGAGCGGTTAATGCTGCATCTATTCTTTCTCTCCTCTTCTTACAAGGGGGATAGACAGGCACACAGTGTTGTTTTGAGTCACTGTGCTGTTTAAAGAGCCTGTGAGGCACCTCTGAGTAAGGGGTGTCTGAAGTCGGGCCCTGGAGGAAACACAATGACCCTTGGGTTCAAACCATTTCCTCTGAAGTCAAGTGTAGGAGAAGTTTTACAATCTGCCCAAAAAGGTCAGCTACAGTCTCAAAGCCATGAAAGCTCTTGTTTGCACTTTGAGATTCAAAACAACCTGGCCCTTTTTATAAAGCTAAATATAGATTGTGATAACAAGAGTGGAAAGTGACGTTTGCTTCTTTTTTTTAACTAGCAGGAGTTGTGCAAAGAAAGAAACACGTACTTCAATTTGTTTAGCCATTGGACAAGTGCTCTGCAGGAGATATTGTTCTAGAGCTGCTGCTTGGCCAGTCCACCGCATGGAGGGGTTGATGGTGAGCCCAAGAGAGAAAGCTGAGGAGGTGGGTGGAAGTGTGTGATGTTTCTGTTGGCTCGCAAAGAGTCTAGCTGGTATGCTGATGTAAATTACACCTGTAAAGGTGTAAGCCTAATCTCAGCCTTAAAGGAATAAGTGTGACATGTTGGGAAGTATTTGTTTCCTTGCCAAGAGTTAGATGAGAAGTTTGGCACCATTCTCATATTTGTCTGTTAAATATGAAGTGACACCCAAAAGATGGTTAGCTTATCTGCACCGTGGCCAGGAAATAGTCTGGCACAACCCCCCATTAAACCACAACATGCCATTTTTACACTTTGGGTTCTGTACGAAATAAACAAATTAGATAATAAAGATTTTAATATGTCATTATATAACTCTTGGCAAGAAAGCAAATGCACGTTTCCCAAAACTATTCCTTTAACCCATTCAGAAAGTACACAGCAACAGCAGTGAACAAACACTGACTGTAGGCTACATTTAGAACAAAGAATTGGAAGAAATTGGAAGTGTACTAATTCAGAAGAGGGTGAAGTCTCGATGGCATATGAGAACAAATAAATTGTGAAGATGAAAACTGCAGAGAAATGTTGTACTTATATTGTGTGAATAACAATGTAAACATGATTTTGGTGAAACCAAAATATCCAGAGGGAGTCTCAGGAATATGATAATTGATGGTTTTGCACAGAAGTAAGGAATATGGAGTTACAGCATAATATTATCTTTGACTGAAAAGCCCTGTGGTTTCTCCTAATAGCTGTGGGCGATTGGCAACAGGACAGAAGGAGGAGCCAGCAAGATTACTGCATGTTATGGAGGAATTAACATGGGATTGCAGGTTTGGCAACCATTGTTTTGTTTTGTTTTTTGTGAGCATGGATGTGGTGTGGTGCAGAATAGTAATGTTGTGTAAATGTGTTGTGTGTTTAAAAGCCTTGAGCTGTCAGGGGAGATTTAACATCTGTGTCATTAGAATAAGCACATTTTCAACTGTAACTATTTTTTGTCTGTGTTTTTGCAACCTTTTAACATTCACCAGTTTACAAGATGATTACAAGAGATGGAAACTTTAGCACTTTAATTATTAAGAGGAATATAAAAACACTCCCGGTAACTTGCTTTTACTCGTGATTAAAAACCTATAAATATAACACTCCACAGCCACCAGACCTTCATTATTGTCATAATACAGTCCTCATGTGATAACTCCACCAGCGTACAGAGTTTATCACTTTCTGTATTGTCACGACCTACAGTATAGCCTTGACTTTGTACATTGACAAGTATTATGTTTGCCAGGTAAACAGTCCTCTCTGTCTATCAACCAGCTCATTCGTTCAAATTAAAAACACACAGGCTTTACTGACTGTAGATAATACAATATAGAAAGTACACAATTTGCATCATAATTTTGTCAAAATCCTCTAATTCACCTTTTTCTCTGAGTCATAATACCGTGTTTCCACTGAATGGTACAGCTCTGCTTGACTCAACATAACTCACCTTTTTGGTGCCTGTAGGCTTCTTTTCTCTTTTGGTTTTCCACTACAGTGTATAATCACATAATGACAATATGTAGGAATCTCACTGACCTCAGAGGTTAAAAAGGCTGACAGGATATCTATCTCTTTAGCATTTTTCAATGACACAATGTAAAGGCAATCGTGTAAATTGTGTCACACATTTTTTAGCAACATTATTGGAAGTTTAAGTTGCACTAACAACTATCAGGCATAACTGATGAAACAGAGTGTGATAATGTCCAAAGAATAAGGAACAAAGCTTTAGAGTCATGCAGGCAGTAGATTTAGACATAGTTATGTTGCTTCTTCCTACATTGTTTTCCTATCTTGTTTACTGATACTGGACTGTCAGTTCATTTTACACTAAATGCAAAGAACATGACATAATGAAAATTGATATTTTGTTTTGTTTTGACTGCACAGTCACAAATTAAACTGTGTGTAAAACTGTAAATGGTGGCAGACATTTCCTCATCTAAGTCGCCTATTTTTCATACATTCTCAGCCTAACCTTGCTCCATCAGCTTTCCTTTAGTTGCAGCCTCTCCAGCCTCCCTGGCTTGTGTGTGTGACTTTTTTTGTGTGTTTGACATAGTGTTGTTAACGTGTTTCAAAGACTTATTTTTATGGTTAGCAACACAGTAATAAATACCAGAGGAGCATCCCCTCATTTATTGTGTGTGTGTGTGTGTGTGTGTGTGTGTGTGTGTGTGTGTGTGTGTGTGTGTGTGTGTGTGTGTGTGTGTGTGTGTGTGTGTGTGTGTGTGTGTGTGTGTGTGTGTGAGAGTGTGAGTGTGAGTGTGAGTGTGAGTGTGAGTGTGTGTGTGTGTGTGTGTGTGTGTGTGTGTGTGTGTGACCTTGCTTGTAATCTGCCATCTGGAAAAAATACTGTGCACAGCCTTCATACAAATGAACAGTGGAAGACAATTACTTGCTGTTCTTTGCAATAAAAAGTTGTATGTTTATAAAAAGCTTTACTTACACTCACCAACCAACCACTTTCTTCAACAGCTGAGCTTAACTTCTACCCCATGCTTTCCACTAAGAAATAAAGAAGTATTTTTTTATAATCCAATGTTTGTGAAACCCAAAGTCATAGTTTTTGCTAGCCAATATTGGACAGCACAGTGCTGGGTAACCCCCACCCCGTGTTTTTTTTTAATGTAAAATTGGTCACTAGTTGAATAGTACAAGCAGGTTGCCCTTGGGACCTTTACAAAGGTCTTAATGAAAGCACAACTGTTGATATACTGTTGCTATAAATGCAGTTGCCGGTGCGCCTCTATACTTTGCAGAACCCAGTGATGGTAAAACATTGTTTATCCATCCAAGAAAGCTACATTTACAAGATCCCCATGAGGTGCTACTAATGCATTTGCTAGTCCTCCTGAAGGCAAGCAATACACACAAATTATTATTAACATTAAAAGATACTGTCAATGATGTCAAAACAAACTCCTTTGAGACAGAATTAAACTAATATAAAATTGGTCGAGGATCAAAGAGGTAAAAGCATCCAATATTTCACATAAAAAAGTACTTCAACTTCTGATACTTTAAGTACATATTCAACATAATACTTCTGTACTGTTATTTAAGTAGGATTTGGAATGGAGAGCTTGTAATGGGAAATTTAAGATAGTTGTATTGGTGTTTTTACTTAAGTAAAAGATCTGAAAACTTCTTTTATCTTTGTAAACTTAAATTGGCAATTACAAATTAGCATTAGACAAGTCGATGCTGGTCAAAGTCAATCACATACATCTTCACTTTCCAGACAGACACCTACCCAACACTGGACAATATGACAAGGCTGCAAACGCTGTCTTTATTACATTAAACAAAAGCATGAGTCAGCATTTTATGCCCTTTACCCTTCCCCTCTGCCTCCCTGTTTATTAATTGAGATACCTGTCCCCTCTTATCAGAATCCCATGTGCCTGGTTTTAATTTGTGTGCCTGCCTGTCAGTAATAATAGCATTGACACACAGCGGGGAGTCAGTCAGTATAAGCTCACTCAGCTGTGCTGTTTCAGCTCTCTGCAAATCTGATACATTTTCACACTCAATTTATTTCGTCACATCACAAAGAGAAATCGGATTTGACTGCGGCATGATGGGCATCCTTGGAAGAGAACTACAAACCAAAAAAAATACAACCAAAGCTGTTGGTTTCTCTGAAATTTAACTTCAGCTTCCTACCTTTTGTTCACTCCTGTATCTAAATTTCTGTTCTACTTATGTATTACTTACCCTTAAACATACAATGCAGTTTAATCAGTCACTGAACCAAAATGTAGCCAATTTTTGCACCAGTACGCAATGTATTGCTGTACCAACACAATACTGGGTTAATTTTAAAGGTCCCATGACATGGTGCTCTTTGGATGCTTTTATATAGACCTGCGTGGTCCCCTAATACTGTATCTGAAGTCTCTTTCCCGAAATTCAGCCTTGGTGCAGAATTACAGCCACTAGTGCCAGTCCCACAATGAGCTATCCTTAGATGTGCCATTTCTTTGTCTGTAGCTATTGAGGAGGAGAGGGGGGGTGGGCAAGGTAGACGGTGGGGGTGTGGCCTTGACCAACTGCCACTTTGCTCGTTTGAAAGCCATGACGTCTCTCTCTCATGGGTGGGCCAAATTCTCTGGGCGGGCAAAGCAGAGAAAGGGGAGGTAACCTTGCTCCTTATGACATCATAAGGGGAAGATTCCAGATCGGCCCATCTGAGCTTTCATTTTCTCAAAGGCAGAGCAGGATACCCAGGGCTCGGTTTACACCTATCACCATTTCTAGCCACTGGGGGGACCATTGACAGGCTGGGGGAACGCATATTAATGTTAAAAAACCTCATAAAGTGAAATGTTCACGCCATGGGACCTTTACGCAATACCAATGAGTAGAAAACCACTGGGTCACCAATCAAACCCAACACAAAGGGTTAACCCAGTGTTAGTGTTATTTATTTATTGTATGTTGGTTTATTTGCCCAAACTAAAATAGGGTTTAGTGGCACCATTATCCACTATAGCTCTTTTTAAACTTTCATGTCACCAGTTGTTACAAGATTGTTTAATAATAATGAATTATTAATATGTCTGACAGTTAGTCAAAATGACATTACAATAATGATGATAATAATAATAATAGTTTTAGTTTGGATACATAACCCAACAGTAATAATAGGGAACAACTTGGTACAGTGTTACTGGGTGAAGTTACCCCAGTAGTGTTAGTGACCAAACTGGGTCATTTTTGATATTATCATTATTATCTCCCATTCCCCATCATTTAAAATCGCAGCTCCTTGTTCATCTCATTTACCTTTTGAATATATTATTCTAATACTAGAGACTTTCTGGAGAATATATAATGCCTTTTTAAAGCCACACAACTCCCTCTGGTCATACTTTTCGAAATTAATTCCTCCCTTGTGGAGATAAATGAGATTATTCAGAGTGTAGTGGCAAATTGATTGGAGTGATGCTGAAGCAGCATGTGCACCACTCTCTGGAGGGACACGTAGTGGGAAAACATCCCGTTTCATTTGCAGCACTCAATCTCATATTTGTCACAAAGAAAAGTGTGTGTATACACAAGGAGACATGCACACACACACACACACACATACATCATGCCATAAACACATACACACACTTAAGCCAAGGTGCATTGATTTATACATTTCTCTAAAACTGATTTATGTCTTTTAATCTGCCCTCTCTTTTTATAGGAGGAGAGGGGGGGCTGTATTTGCATTGAAGCAGTTTTGTTATGCTGCCAGGCAACCGCCACACAAAGCCACATTCATTCACCATCACCACATCAAACTCCACATCAGAAAATAATGTTCTCATGTTGTTGTTTTAAAGCCTTGAAAGCTGTTACTGCAGATGCCTGCCCGGCGGTATCATCAGCCCATCAGGCTCATACAAATAGATGGCTGCGCTTTGACTGTGGCCTGTCTCTGACCTTAGAGAGTCATTTGTCTGGTCTTCTCATTTATTTAAAATTTTTATTCTGTCTCAGTTTATCCTCCAGTACTCTTTGTCCTCTTGTCTCCTCTTTTTCTTCTTCCTGCTATATGCAGTGTATCTTTTAATTTAAAGCTCATCTCTCTAAAATGTTCCTCCATTTACTCTTTCCCCCCAACCGCCTCCTATTCGTCCACATTTTAGTCAAAAATGTCTCCATAATCGTGCCTTGAATGCAGCCCTAACACACCTGTTTGCACGTCCCCTCCTGGGGTTTCTTCGTTAGATTACTCTGTAATTGATGGAGGCAGATGTAACCTGAAAGGCAGAACATGAAGACTTAATCTGTTTAGTCTAATCAACTCACAGAGCCATTTCACTCAACAGTGCAGCTGCCTGGACTGCACACAATCACAAACACACATCTTATAATGTAACATAAGGATATCTCATGGAGAGAAATATCATGAGAAGCTTTTAACGTCCATCACTCTTCAAATCTACCTTTCATTTAGTTGTCAGGAGTGCAGGAAAAATGACTTTTCTTTCTACAATAACACACTTTGACAATTTTATCTGAAATGTTGTTTAGATCTCAGAGAAGTATTTAAGTTACACATGACAGGAACACCTTGTTCTGTACCTCTGGAGTCCTTTACAGAATAAAAAGGGCTGTGCCCTTGTTAAATGCTTGAAGTCAAAGATACCCAGAGGAAAATATTACCCAAATGATTGCCTGAGCCCTGTGATCTACCCAGGGTACAATACATATTTTGTGGTAATGCTTCAATTCTGAAAACAAATATAATGTTCCAGAAAAGTTCTGTATGGCTGATATTTTCATCTTTTTACTTTAAGTGAATCAAGCATACTCTCGGTTCCACCCGTCTTTAAACCTTAAACAAGAGTGTGAGGCTGCCAAGCTAAATGCTAATGTTGGCACGCTCACACGCTGATATTTAGCAGGTATATAAGTCAAGGTATCACCAAATTGATTATAATTCATCCTGAGGGGAACATAAATGTGTGATCCAAATTAATCTAATAGTTGTTAGATATTCAGTCTAAGTGGTGGCCAGTAGCATGGCAACAACTGACAGATAACAGTCAACATAACAAAGATGTTACGCAGAGATCACACCGACAGTCATGTTTACCAGTACAAGTTAATGTGATGAAATAATGTGAACACTGAAGCATTTGGCTTCAAAGTCAGACACTGAAATTACTGGCACAAATAAAACGGTCACCTCTGAGTAAGTCAGTGTCTGCACACTTTATGAGCCAACTTGTAACAAGTGTCCTTTCTAATCCATTCTGAATCTTGGTGGAGGGTTTTATCTTAATGGCAGGCTTTTTAAAGTGGCTTTACTCGATATTTAGAAAAAAGAAATGGTCTGGGATTGCCGCTATACGGCTTTCACTGTTCACAGACTGTTCCCCAACTCGTCAAATACCGATGCTTTGTCACGCCCCTCGGGCCTCTGATACCGACCCACTCACATGATGCACTCACGGCCGGACCGGCTATCAAAACAAAAAAACAGAGAAGCTTGGATTACAACACACACAGAGGGAGTGTTACTTCATTCTCTGCTCAGGACGCCATTACGCCACTATATTTTACTTAGCAAATATGTATTTGCCGCTATATTAATGTTCTGAATATCAAGTGCAGTCCCTTATACATACACAAGTAACCAGCAGGCACATTAGAGATAGGATGGGTATAATTTAAATTGTTTTTTTAACAAGCCTATTTACTGTAGATGCATGCAGCCTTTATATCAGTGAAGTATCACCAAATCATGGTCATTGTGTAATTAACAGATAGTCACCACCTCCGCATAAGTTGTTTCTAGGAGTGCTGCTAAAAATAGAAAACTATAAAGGCTGCAAAATAAAATAAAATCAGCTTTAAAAACAAAAGACACTGCTATCTTGAAAGAAATGTGCTAATAAAATAAAAGATACATCAATGACACATTGGACCCTCGCATATATGTACAAATACAGACAGATAAGCAGTTTCTATCAGAGGGACTAACATGATTAATACAAGCATAAAACACGATGCGTCATTTTCAAAACGTACACACACACACACACACAGAACGAGACAAGAGTGCAATTCACTTGACCGCAGGAGGAGCTGAGTCTGATAAAAGGATAATAGATGAAAACCTTGCTGTTGCTCTCTGTGTTCCTCCTAATGTCTTATCTCTCTAGATACCTTTTATATCTCTCACTGTGTGTCTGATAAAAAATGTGCCACAAGAGATTGTTCTCTCGTCCTCCTTCTCACTTTGTATTATCTGAATTCAAAAAGGAAGAGACAGACACTGGATTCCAGAGTAACCACTTACAGAAAAAAATGTATAGGCTAATAAAAAAAAACAAAAAAAAAACAGTGTCTTTCCCTTACTTTAATTGAAACAAACATCAACCATTGGTCAATGTATAGCAGATGTGTCAGACAGATTTTACATTTATTTTATAATGTATTCTTTTAATTCTGTTCTGCTGATTCTGAGTCTGAGAACTGGGAAGAGAGAAACTGTGACGTTGGTGGTGTGTTTATTTGGGGGTGTGTTGCTTTTGTATGTGTGCCTGTGTGCCTGAAAGTGTCAGAGTGAACATGCATCCCTGTGTTCAAGGGCGAAGTTGCATCTTCAGTTATGGTAATGAGTTGCAGAATATTAAGAGCAACCATTACACAGGGACACCGATGTGGTGGACAGATTTGATTGTCAGACCGTTGGAGGACGAGCCTGCAGCCTTGATGTGAGTGACAGTTTCCATCCAGTCTCCTCTTATGTGACACTCAGATGTCCACTGCCTCCTTTTGATCCTCTATCATATCCAGATAACACAGACAGAAAACACGAAATTCAAAACAGATTATTTTTAACATTTGTAAGGGGACACACTCTCTATTTGCCTCTATATGTCTGCACTATTATTTGAGAGTTACATCATTGTGATAGGCTGGTCTTCAACGTTTTTTAGGCCAAGGACCCCTGAGCTGAAAGAGAGACAGAGTAGGGACCCCCTACTACATGTACTGCATAAAATAAAGTTGCATTAAACTGGTCCGGATGGATGCAAATGAATGGCGGTGACTCCTTAAGCTAAACTCCATGGCTACCATAGTGACTACCTTACCTATTGTAAGGTTATCTTCAATGTGTACATTAAATGTTTGTTTTTTTTCCACAAATAGGCCAATTTGTCTTTGTTATTAAAATGTTAGATTCCTTTTAATGTATCTTCTCAGACATATTTCAATTTTTTTTAAAAGTAACTTTCAAAACATTTTTAAAACATAATTTGGTGGCCCTGCCTCCACTAAATCTGAGGATCCCCTAGGGAGTCACGGACCTCTTGTTAAATATCTCTGGACTAGATTAATGTAACTACACAGTAGGAGCAGATACTTCAATTTATTCCGCATTGTAAGTGTTCCTGCTGGGTCACCTAATGTCCTCATTAAAATATATTAAGTTTTGTTTTTTTCCACTTATGAAGAGCAGCGTTTTTAAAATCTCGGATTTTAAAAACCATTAACGGAACGAGTGGTATAGGAGGCTGAGAATAGAGGTGACGTGGGATAGAGAACTGTAGGAACAATCAATATTTTCTTTTGTAGAGTAGAGGCGATAATATTACACAAATAAAGAGTAATACGTTGAATATTAGATCTGAATCCCTGTGTAAACCAGCTGAAGACGTGGAAAGCCTTCCAGCTACAGCCTCACTCAGGTGATTGGGAATCCCTGCATAAAGCAACTGCACTTGCTCACCTCACGTTCACAGGGAAACAGCCATACTGTACAGTTCCTCTTGTGCATATGCATGTGACGGTGCACACTACACATACAAACAGACAGGTGTGCGTGTGAATGTGCAAAGTGTTTCCATCTGCTAAATATGTGACACCTAAATGCCAAAACAAGTGATGTTTTTCATCGCAGATCATCCAAACGGTCCGAGTGACATTTAAGAGGAAGGTTAATACATGGATGCATCATCTTAATCCCATTTCTGAGGACACAGAGACCTCATGAATAACTGACATCTTTTCCTCTGATCCTCCCACAGCCCCAAGAAGCCATCAAAAGCCAGAGAGGCCGGAAAGAAGGGAAGCATCTGATTTGCATAGCTGCTGCTTAAAGGACTTGTTCAGCAGATGAGGGTAATTATGTTGAACCATCCTTTAGAACTGTGCAGTGGTGCATGGGGTCATAAGCTTAGGTAGGAAATCACCGGAGAGACGGATAGTGAGCCGAGAAGGTATTGACAAGTTAATGTAAGTAAAAGGGAAAGCTGGAAGACACATGATCCCTGGCTGCATTGATTAATTCAGTTAGTCATCCATGTTTCCATCTGAGGGGTTTCCTCTGCAGAAATAGAACACTTCACTTAAAATATGTGTATGTTATAGTAGTAGTAGATTACTTTATCCCTGCATTTCAATTACACAGTGTATTTGCTTGTGAGTACTATTCACTTTTTCACGAGAGTCTGGTGATAGTCTATATTTTTCTTATTCTCAACAAATCCCATGAAAATACAAAACACAACAATGAATTTATCCTGCTGACATGTTGTACCTCTGTAGTTTATTTCATTCTCACATACATCGCCCTGCTGCTGTAAATACTCGCACCAAATGTGTATTAATCCACGGCTGAAAATAGTCCCCAAAAAATGCACTATTTATTCCTTTTTGAGTAGCGTTTGATTGATTACAGTGCCCAGGTGTTTTAGGAAATTATAAACTAAATGCTAATGCTAGCAGTATAATGTTTACCATGTTCAAAGATCATAGTTTAGTCTGTTAGCTAACATTTGTTATTAGCAATGTTCACAAAGTAGAGCTGAGGCTGATGTTAATGTCACTAGTTCTGCTGGTATTTTGTTATAAATCAAAGTACTGGACACATTTCAATTTTGACCTGATGGTAGTGCTTGATGGAAAGTTAACCAAAGTTATTATTATTAATCCTGAGGGAAACATGAATGTCTGTACCAGATTTTATGGCAATTAATTCAAGTGTTGTTGACACGTTTCATATTAAACCAACCTCATGGTGGCATTAGAGGAAAGGTCAGGCGACCACATTAAGATTCATCCTCTGAGGACCATAACTATCTCTACAATCCCATACTGTAGTTGTTGAGATATTTTAGCCTGAAGCAAAGTGGTGGACCGAGATACCAGAAGCCGTGGTGCAAGCATGGCTGAAAACAAAGTATATATTTGTGAACTGGTTTGAAAGATGTCTAATATTCAGTAAGAATGGAATGCTTGGGGCACAGAGCCGCAGATTGGCTGGGGAAGTTGTCTAACAAAATGCTGTCCTTTCATGGGATTTGTCCACAATGAGAAAAATGTAGAATATCGCCAGCCTTATCCTTTAATTTCTATCATAAATCTGTTGCTTTTCGGTTTCTACCTCTGTGTCATTTCTTTTAAAAGAGTTTCCAGTCTGCATATATTTTATTTTCACTTCGGCTCATCTTACAACCATATTAGTATATTTTAGATGTGTCCACTGAGAGAGGGCAGACATAAATCCAAGTGATCGTCTTAATCCAGGCTCTTTCTTATCACAGCTCCTGGAGGTGTAGCGATTGAGTGGCACCATCTGCCCGTTCATCACTGCCACTCTCGGCGACTCTGATGAGCTGATGAGCCAGAAGTGGAAAAGAGTGTTCTTGGCATCCTGACAAAGAGTAGATAACTGTTGTGACTGTTTGGTTGTGTGTGCACTAGAGCTTGTCTACTTTAGAGCCTTCATAGTGATAAGCTATGAGTCACCCTGTAATCGGTATAGAAGGAGGAAGGAGCCCAGGCACATAGAGACCTGCAGACAGAGTTTACTCATGTGAGTCAGCAGTACTTCTCGTTCTTTAGGCTGAACTCCAACATAGTTACAAAGACTCCCCTTTCCTAATTCCACCACATTCTACATACACATTCCAATACATACTTGTGCAGTTCTGCCTAACCTTACTACTTCCATTTCATTATAGTATCCAGGGCACACATAAGCCTTAAACAACTATGACAACCACAGTGAAAATACAATTTTTTATAAACTTTATACTGTGCTTTCTCAGTTTCAGGACAAACTCACACAGATGGAAAATAGATACATGGTAGTATTACACACACACACACACACACACACACACACACACATATACATACAGTATACAGACCACCAGACTTTAATTACTGCTTCCCATTCTCCATCCTGCTCCTGATGAGGCTTCAGGCTTTAACTGACACTCAAAGAGATTCAAGCGGTGGACCGATTGTTATGAACACCTGCGCTACCCAGTCCAATCCAATAGTCTTACATTTCTGAAAGCTTTGCTGTTTGATTTTTGTTAAAACTGTAATTGCTTGTCGCAATTTATTTTCAGCCCTGTTATCAGCGTGTTTCTAAGTATGGCAATGTTGGTCTGTCGGTTGGTCTACCACTTTGGTCCAGACTGAGTAGAATAAAATGGAAATAGTAAAGTGCTAGTACCTTAAAATTGTACTTAAGTACAGTCAAGTAAATTTAGCTTTCACAGAATGTACTTCAATATGTAGAGAGCACAACAATACGAGAAAGAAAAAGTAGCAAAGTGGTCGTCAGATTTGCGTCAGAATAAAGTAGCACTCTGGGTAAAAATAGAAACTCAAGCGCTTTTAAGATCACTAGCTTCATTTAGAGTGATGCAGGTGCAAAGGAAATAGAATAAAGATGTTGAGGAGGTGATTGATGATTTGATGACCAATGATTCCTTATACAGAGATGGTTATATGTTCCCATGGGACAGCTGAGATTAAACAGATGAACAAGGACATTACAATTTGCAAGAGGGCACAGCTCTTTGATTCATTTGTGAAATATGAAGTAATCCATAAATATGAAAGGATTATTTCTGACATTAATGTCTGTTCTGTAATTGTTTTTGTGTTACAGCTGTTAAACACACCCTCGAGGCAGCTGGCGAATCGATATGGGAGCAAACATCCATACTGTGTTTTGTACACATGTCACAAAAGGTCAAAAATACCCAGCACAGAATACTTTCTCTCCTCAGCAGATGGTTTAAAAGGAATTCTGACATTTATTTCTATACTCTTCATCCTTCAACTGATAATGGCTTTAAAGTGCTCAAACTGGCCTGTCAGCAGCACCACAGAGGTACCACTACGATTGTGTTCATCTGAAATTGGAAAGCAAATGGCTGCAGGACATCAGTATTCAGATTTTTTATCGTTCCCCACTGAATGATTGCTCTGATTTTGCATCCATATTATGTTTATTGTTGCTTCCAGTTGTTGCCAAAGAGCAAAAAATGTGCTGGAGGTTTTTGTGAGCAAATTTATTCCATTCTGTGTGGCTGATTTTCATTACCAGAGGACAGGGAGGATTTTTTTTTTTTTTTGCAAAAGTGTAACTCCAGCTCTTAATGGTTCTTCCTCTGCAGATTTCCTCTAAAAGAATGTTTCTTCTAATCATGATGTTAGTCTGTTACGTGACCTCTCTGATTAGATGGGATTTTAAGCAGGCAGGAGAAGTGTGTGATCTTCAACTGTAAGATTGTGTGTGCATGTGTGCGTAATATCTGCAGCAGAGTGAAAAGTAAGTAAACAGTTTGGTCGTCCTTTATCACGCCAACAATGCCCTTGAAGTCTCAGCCTGAATGAACGCCGTCAACCCCAACGAAACCCCTGCACCTGTTCACACAAAGCTAGGTACAGACCAGGACACACACACAACCCCCACCAACCCTCCACACACACACACACACACACACACACACACAAACCATTGATCTTTGGCTTTGAGCCTCCTCTGAATGAATTTCAATAAAGATTAGGATCATCATATTGCAGGGGACTGCAGCATGATACAGTTTCTTTTAATTTTGAACATTTTTAGGGACTGTATGAATGTATGTTAAAAATATCCTTGTTATTGATATTTTTTTGAGTTAAGTTTAAAAGAACACACACAACACCTTCCCAAAGATATCCCAAAATGATTAAAGGGATAAAAAAAAGGGATAGAAATTCTCTTGCACAAAATTATGTTTAGTTTTTCCAACCTTTGTCAGATTTCTTTTCTTGTGAAAAGATCTTTTCTTGTGCGACTAGACAGTTCAACCCTTTTAAATCCCTTCTAATGAATCAATCTATAAAAGGAATAATCACTGTGCCACACAATGGCTGTGTAATCTGGGTTGAGGGGTCGCTTTAATTGCTTTAATTTAAGGGGTCACAAGTCAAAACGGTTTTATTAACCACCGATTTATTCCACGATCACTTCCTTCGCTTCAGGTTTCAGAAAGCTTTGAAACCATTTTAGTATGACTCAGAGTAAAATAACAGCTTATCTTTATGTATTCTTGTAGAAAGTGTGGTTTCTGCAGTGCCATTTGGCACTTGCTTCTCATCTCTGTACACTGCTGCCCATTGAGACTCCTCAAGGGATGACAAGCTGCTGACACAAACACCCTCCTCCACCCCCACAAAAAAACCCTACGACCCAGAGGGATGTGCCAATGTTGGCTTCATTTTTGCTAAATGTCACCACAATGTGTTTTGGATTTGGGTTGCTGTGGTCTGCTGGCACGGGACCCAGTGTCATTTGTAGACTCACCTCAGCTGTGGTTTGGCAACATCGTGTGGCCCCGCTCTCCTCCTTGCTCTTTATTTATTGCTCAGGTCAGCAAGACACAGATGAATCAGTCAATTTACAGGCAGCTGAGACAGGAGGTGAAGAAATACCGAGGCGGCTCCATATTCATGTTGCCAGGTTGTACTTTTCTCTCCCTATCACTAACACTATCTCCATCCACTTCAGGTTAGAGTGGATGGTTATATGCAATTATTTCTTTTGACTGCGCAAACTAACTTCATGGCATGCTGGCAGTGAAACAGAAGCCCTTTGTTCAGCCAAATTGGTTCAGACAAGATGGGGTGTACAAACCATCATTCAGCACTACATAGCATCCTGCAGCAACAGACTGGCTGGGATGTTTTTGAGAACAATTATTTACATAATGAATTTCTCTCTTTTTGCTTTATGATGTGGGCCCTCTAGAGATTTTGAGCCTGCAGGAATGGGTTTCTTGCTGAGAGTTAGATGACAAGATTGATAACAGTTTTATGTATGTATTGTAAATATGAAGCTACAGCCAGGAGGTTTTTAGTTTAGCTTAAAATAAAGACTGAATACAACTGGCATGAGTTTATCTAAAGATAAATTAAAAAAACACCTCTAGAGCTCACTAATGAACACATTACAAATGTTTGAAATAACAATTTGTAACTATTTCTTGGCTGGCTGTTATCTCTTGCCTTTCGTCCACCAAACTGCAACCTTCTGACTAATTGAACAGAATTACACTCTGCTTCTGTGGGGATGAAATGACCTTAAAATGCGGTCGTTGACCAGTCTGGTTATGGAGACTGAGCCAAAATCAGAGCAGGAGGCTGTCTTAGCTCATGCGCCATGCTCCCCATGACACATGCATGTTAATGACAGCTGGTCATTACTGTGTTGATCAAGCTCACGGAGATTTGGACAAACATGGAACTCATGACAGCAATAATTATTAACACATAAAACCATTTTATAAACTCTTTTCTCACAAACCACACATCTGTTGACCCATTCCAAAAAGCATTCCATGCTGCATTTGATAATATTTTAAACTCAAACACAATAATACTCCACTAATTTTTCTTTTATTTTTGTGTTAACAATGGATCAAATAATGTGAAAGGGATTGCGAAGCTGCGAGCAGCTGTACAGAGCATTCTAGCGTCTTTCAACTAATTGTTTGGATTTTCCAATTTGGTTGACTATCACTAGAGTGAAAAAAAAACTCTACTGTAAGCTACCTGCTCAGCACCAAACAGCAGACTGACACAGTTAGCAACTAGCTGGTGAACATTTAGTAGCTAAAGAGCCAGATATTTCCCTCAGGAATTGGTGGAAACCAAAAGTAAAGCTAAAAGGAAGAGTCAATATCTGACTTACTGTACATTGGCCAGGTCTTCAGTAGTCTGCGTAATTGGATGTACATTGCTGGGATAAAGCCTGACATCATGTCAGACTTTGTCCCTCCCCTTCCGCTATCTCCGTATAAAGAAATACAAACAAGCCAGAGTTTTCTTTTCTCTTATCCCAGAATTTTTAAGCGGTGTCCTGTAGCCTGGCCAAATGCAAGACAAGGTCTCCAGAAACACAACTCCAAATGTTGCTCCGTGTCTGCTGGATGTGTAAATAAGCAACTGTTTGCCAACTTATCAGCTTTATAAGGTCATAATTAGTCAATGCTGTTTTTACAGCTTTATTTCCACTGCCTCTATAGTGGCCAAAAATGTGGTTGATTCCATCTTCTATTGGTTTGTAGGACTATACCCCAGTAAATAAATCCATGCACACATCAAAGCTTCTGCCTAAAAGCAGCTTTGATATTTGCCTATGTAGTCCTCTTTTTTCCACCACAGTCCACAGCGACAGAGTGTTGTCAAAAGCCCAGAATATGTTTAGACTAATTTTCATTAAGTCCTGCCGAAGGTCGCAGACTCACAAGGCCTTTCAGAAACGAGTTACATTGCATAACCTCACTGCCTCAAACTCCACCTGTGAATGCATTTTATCAAACCTGAAACATATTCATTTGGAAAAGATGTCTTTTTTTTCATGTAAGTAGCAAGACAAATAATTATACTTGTTAAAGGCAGGCAGGCTCCCTCTGAAAGTCTCTGCAATAATAATGCCGCAAGTAAAACCTCAACAAGTAATAAGTTGGTTACACTTCATCCTGCTGTAAACATAGCTGCTATAGCATGAGATTGGTAAGTGGTGTTAGTGAGAGGGCAGCTATTTAAAGGCGAGTCTAACCACCGGGAGATGTGGTAAGCTGTTGAATCGCAGTGAGTCAGAAGGTTTGAGCAACAAAACTGAAGTCTTCCAATCACACAAACATGGCCGGGTCTTTCTTTGAATGCAGCTGTGTGAGTCATTTTGAGAGAATTTCTCATTTAAACAGTGGGCTGACATATGAGACTGTGTGTGTGTGTGTGTGTGTGTGTGTGTGTGTACACACATATATGGGAGTAATCAGCTTAACATTGGATGGGAAGGGTGAAACGTACAACTAACAACCTACGGACAACAACCACATGAGTGTTTACTGATCAAAGTAGAAACTACAGAGATGATCTGCCGTTATATATCTTTCCTTTCCGTGGAAGAGGCCGCCCCTGTTGTATTGCCAAACTATTTTCATATGAATTCTGACCTTTTTACCCAGTAAAAATAAGATTTAAAGGGACACTAGTTTTTGAAAGAAGACACAATCTTCCAGATGAAATGTGGAATTCATAAGCAATAAAACCCACCCTTGCTTAATTCAACACACAAAGTGTCTTGTGTTGTAATCCCTAAATCCCCAATAATAAATCTTTTTGTCCACTTTGGGTCAGCATATCCAACAACATTAACATACATATTATCACAGTAAGCTGATATGGGGCTCTTTTTATTTATCTTTTTTGTGCCTCCTCGTCTCCTCTCTCCTTCCTCCTCCTTCCTGTGACCCAGAAATCAATCTAAGCGCATCATCTTGAAGGAGGTCTCAATTCCTAAAAGGCATCTCAAGGAAAGAGTAGAGAGGATGCTTGCCAGTGGAGCTACTGTATAAGTGAGGATGCACAGTTGTATCCTTTGCGGAAGTCTTTTCGGGACCCGTGACGTATAAAAGAGGCATGACACACAACTGGAATATGAAAACCATGAGCTTTGCCACACGTCCTATTTTATCTTTTTTTTAGTAAAATTCTCAGTTTAGTAGAGCTAGCCTTCCTACGTGCACCAGCGATATTTTTTCCCCCACTATGGCCACGCCAAGACCCGCCCTTCAATAGCATTCACACACTACTATTGGCCAGGCGTCCATGCTTACATGTACAGGTCCTATCCCGTGACCAATCCCCTAACCTTAACCTTAACCAGTCGAAGTAATTCATTTGGAGTCATAATTCCTTTCACCTGATGAATGTAAGTCCAATATTTAATCACTTGGTTACAAATGTTTTATATTTAACACTAATCTATTTTTTGAAGAGCATGGTCAAGAAATTTAACCCTTTAACTGATTACAACTTTGCAAATATGAATAGATTCGTAAATAGATAGATAGATTGATTGATTGATTGATTGATTGATTGATAGGGTGCACTTGTTTTAGCAGAGTAAAGCTTGTTTCAGCCTTGCTGTACTGTTAGGTGGAGCACACTGAGTTGTGATATCATGTTTAAAATATGAATTGTACTTTCACCCTTTTCCGTGTTGTTTTTAAATTAAATCACTTAAATGATAGTTTCAGAACTTAACTTAAAATAACAGTCAGGTGCCTATCATCAACATTGGTTTTGCTTGCTGTAATCGTTCATGCTGGCCTTCCTAATGTTGCTTACTTTCAATGTGATTGATGGGTGACAAAATCCCAAGTCCTCTTTCTGTGCAAAACTGTATTACAGACTTTATCTGAAGCTAATATGAGATTCAACAGTCTTAATTAAACACATGAAATTGGTACCACAGTTTCAGCATTTCAAAGTACAAAATTCATTTCATTTCAATTGAGAAGAACCTACAGTGTGCCTAAGTTTTCTGGCATTTAGTGGAAATCTCGTTTGGTAGAGGCTCATGTTAGTTTTGGACCATTAAAGGGATAAACACAGACCCAAAGACCACTATAGAGGCTATAGGTACTATGTATACTAAATCTTATGTGATGGATATTGTTCTCTTTATTAACATAGGCTAAATAACTGCACTGTCTTACAGGCCACTGTAGGCTTGAATACAGTCTCTCTCTCTCTCTCTCTCTCTCTCTCTCTCTCTCTCTCTCTCTCTCTCTCTCTCTCTCATGAAGTCATTGCCGAGCAGCCACTCAGTGCCAGGCTAAAGCTGAAGGAGCGCTGTTGAGGATCTCTGGAGCCGCGGAGACAGCTCAGCACAGTGCGCTCAGGTTGACAACAGCAGCAGCCCCTCTACAGCCTGCCCGCATGGAGATACCACCAACCCCGACACCATGCACTGCACCTATAAAAGCTCCAACAACACAGTCTTTTGTCTAGCCTGAGGGGGGAAAGTCTGCAAGATCACTTTCCTTGCTCCGCTGAGGTGGACCGAGCGTCAAAGTATTTTTTCTCTCTTCTTTTTCGGCCAGCCCGTTTCTCTTTTTTTCCCCTTCCGCCTCTCGCAGTCTCGCATTTTTATTTTTTACTTTTTTTCCCGCTTGGAAAAAAAGCACTGCTGTTTCTCCGAGTCTACCTGCTCCGCTGCTCGCCCAGCACCCATGAATTCAGATAAAAATGTGTACCTCGGCAGAGACAAAGGCATCATGCGAAAGAGAGCCTTGCTCCTTCGGAAAGGTTGCAGCTTCGAGATTACCAGGTAGGTCCTCCTTTTTTTTCTTTTTTTTTTAGGGGGACGATTTTTGTGTGGGACAAGAGGGCGACTACCCCACAGAAACTGTGATCTCCTACATAGAAGTGGCACTTTACATATGAGGCCACACAATGTGTCTTTCACCTTGTGAATTGGGGGTTTAGCCAGGGTCTGCTGTGTGTGCGCGCAGAGATTAGGAGCCCTCAAAACCTATAATGCATCTAAGGAGAGTGTAGTCATACCGTAAAACCGCCTCTGATGTTCACCTCTCTGGCAAAAAACACATCCCAATGTCTTTTGTTGATCTCGTGCGCTCACCTTTCCTATCGGACTGTGGTGGGAACCGTTACGCACGGATGCATTTCGTCTGCACCTGACTCTGCAATGTTGACAAAGCTGCTTAGTGGCGCGCAGTCAATCGTCATTTTATAGCCAAAATCTGGTTTCGATTGGGCAGTCCGGCAGTGCCTCAATGCTGTTCAATCATGCACCATAGAGGGCTGAAAATATGCAGTTTTTAATTCCACCTACAGGAGATTATTTGGGAGATCAAATCACCTGCTGTAGTCTTATGAGGCACAGCTGTACACCTGTGAGTTCACACTTCCTGAGGTGACTAACACATGAAGGCAAGGGGTCTCGGTGACCACATAATGTGCAACTGATGTGACTTCTCAGCGTGGTACCACTAATTTTTGACAAATCTCCTGGAGGTGTCTGAGATATGTGGCCTTCTGGCAACTCCAACAGGATGACACCGGTTGTGTGTCCCCGAGCTGTTTGGATATTTAAACCTGCCCTGCTCACTCCCTTCTCTAAGTCATTTGTCAGTTTGTGTATCATGGTGTGGACCAGTAAACAGCTGGTATTATTTAAAAGCTTTCAGTTTTGCTGATGTCTCACCAGTTCCTTCCTCTTAAGCGCTCACTGTCCACAATACTTCCAAATAACCCATTGGTACTGGGTAGAAATGGCCCGATACCATTTTTTGCTTCCCTATACCATTTTTCCTTCCCGATTCCAATTCTGATACCTGAACTTGATTATTTGCATTCTATTCTATTTACTGTCATGTAAAAGCAGAACATTGAAACCAAAATGAATCAAAATGACTTGATTATCAAAATTGTTTTTTTCCCATCGACTTATCGCTGTAGCTGTAGTTGTCATTATCTAGATTACATTGTCTGTAGAATATTGTTCTGATTACATCACCCCCCGTACTTCCACCTCCACTCTCATTTCCTGCTATTTCAGTCAATCTGCGGAGGTGTACAAGAAGTGCAAATTTACTAATGAAACTTGCTTCATTGCCCTTATAGCTGATAACTTTGTCTCAGTAGGCAATAGTGAGACTTGTTGCTGTTGGAGATGTCTCTCCAGGCTGCCAGGTCCCACTTTCCAAATGGATGCATGTATTCAGGGTGCATGCAGGGTTGAGATCTGGCCAGCTTTGTGCCAAGCACTTACTTTCAAATTACACATCTCTTCTAATTAGCTTGATTTATCCTGTGTATTGAAGGAGTTTGTTCTTTGTCTGTGTTTCCATGGGCCCAGAGTCGCAGTGTAAGGCTTCCTGGCAGACTGTCTCTCAGACACTAGCAGTTTAACAGACAATCAATCAGAGCCGAGCCTCAAGTGCTACTGCATGGGGAAATGGATTCTCCGCTATACTGAGGGAATATGAAAGACACTCAAGTAAAAAGCTGCTGCTGAGAAGTCTGTGTATAATTCTTTGTACTGCAGAGATGCATGAGCTAACAGACCCAACACCTTTAGAAAGCACACACAGTATGTTAGAAACATGCTTTCACATGGATCACACACACACACACACACACACACACACACACACACACACACACACACACACACACACACACACACACACACACACACACACACACACATACACACACACAGACACACACACGATGGCTGAAGTGTTTCCATGTGATTGCCTGTGGAAGTATGTCATGAGGTACTTTTATCTAGACATTGATCTGCCCTCTTTTTTTCCTCCAGCCTACAGTAAACAATACAACAGAGTACAGTCACAAGATAAATCTGAGGGGGCGTGAGATAATTAATGGAAATAAGAAAAGTTCAGCCACCAAGGTCAGAGGTCAAAGAAGGAAAGTACAAGCATCACATAATTGTATTCAGGTAAAAATAGAGACTATTTACCATTACTTGATGGTTTTATTTCTTAAGGTGACTAACGATAACAGTGACTAACGTTTCGATGTAAGGTTACATCTTCATTAGAGTCCTACACGTAATTGTAATTTGAGTAAATGTTCTTTGTTACTTTCCACTACTGGTGTGAAAGACCTCTTGAGAGTATGTCATGAATCCAAATAAAAGATTATGTTAAATCTTAACGAGAAATTAATAGTGTTAAATTCTCATGGCCTGTGCTAATCTCCACACGTTAATCTGCTTTGGGATAAATGCATCACATCACATGATTATTTCAGACTGTGTTTTGGACACTGCTTCGTAGTGACTAAGCCTTATCTAACAAAGCCAGCGGACTGCCAGTTGGCAGATCTTCTCACTGACAGCAGGTTGCTGCAGCGTTGCAGGTGAATTCAGAAAAGCTGAATGGTGTACTGGAACCAATTGTTCTGTCATTTCCCCCTGCTATGCTGTTTGCAGGTGGTTAATACTGTAGTTGTAGGTGATTGAATGTGTATCTGGGTATCTTGTGTGTGTGTGTGTGTGTGTGTGTGTGTGTGTGTGTGTGTGTGTGTGTGTGTGTGTGTGTGTCCATGTCCATGTCCACATTTGTCAGGACTTAAAGGGGAAATCCACTGATTTTCCACATCAAAGTCTGTTTACAGATTTTTGCGAGTACTGCTGCATACATGAAAACAGTTGTGTAAGTCCTTTTTTGGCCCCTGAGGGAGCTCTGCAAAATATAATAGAAGACTACAAGTTTGAAAATGAAGGAGTTAAAAATAAATGAGCTTACGGGACCTCTGCTCCTCATCTCTGGTTGAGGCCAGCAGCTTATGGCTACATTAGCCGCTACTAGCATTAGTACACACACAACTTAACTGTCGGTGGTCAAGTTGCATTGTGTTTAGTGTAATGTGTAGAATAACAAAATGACAATATTTTGGTTCTGCTGCATCGATTTTTGACCATTTAAAAAAAACTGTCCATCAAAACAAGTGGAAGTAAGAAATGTGAGCTTCTTGTACATTAAAAACGCAAAACCTAAGGCAGGTTTGTTGCCCCTTGAGTCTTGAACTTGACAGGAGTGCCTGGATGTCTTCCAGGAAAAACACATCCTAACCTATTTAGTGCCTTTTCCATTAATTTTCACAACAATTGTAGCCTAGCATATCAACTCCGCCTGCCACTGAACTCTTGGCTCTGGTCTGCTTCAAATCTCTTCCAGTCAACCCCAGCTAATTGTGTGTGAATGAGATTAGGCTACACGGTGAACTACACTTAAAGGAGCCAGGAAATCACTGCCTCGGCTCTGACCACGAACTGGCAGAACAAACATAACTCTAAGAGAAAGTGCCAGAGAGACAAAGGGATAGTTTGAATGGGCAATGACACATACTGCGAACCAGCAGACATACAAACACTGACCACAGGAGGAAGAATGATTGATTGATTTCAAATTATGCCAGTATCAAAGATCAGAAAAAGCCAGCACTAGGCTTTCTAATGAGTTCAATGGAAACATCAGCAAATTCTGATTCGGTGGAAACTAACCTCAGTGCGTTTGTCTTTAGGCTCACTTGTCAATACATAACAGGACCTTTTGTAGTTCATTTAAGGAAAGGCATGCGCAGGCAGGGAGCAGAGAAGCCCATTTATAATTGGGCTAACACAGGGCAATGTGTGAATAGAACATGTTACTCTGGTTTAATTTTGTAACGTAGACTTCACAAATACTTTATAAGTTGCTTGTTCACGGTGTAGGAAGGAGAGATAAGGTTTGACAGCCTGGATTAGTTGGCTTGGAAATGTCTGCTGCTCATTAATCAGTCCAGTCCCTCCTTGCTTTTGACATCAATGCATGCCACCGTGAACAAAAAGCTTCTCATAAAGCAGGGATAACTTCACCCTGCAACTGCGGCCGCGTTAACGGCGCAAATATACTGTAGATCCCCGGTGGGTTGCTGCCTCCAAAACTCTGACGGACTATTTCGCTCACTTATCCTCCTCTCTCCCTAAACTTCTCCCTTCAGAAGTTATTTAAGTGCATTTGCTTTGAAATGCTATCAGTGTCTACATTAACCTCTCCCACTGCCAATCCCAAAATGTTTTGTGACTGGAGCCAGATGTAGTGCTGCGTTCAGGTGCTTTGTAAAGGGATGGGTGAGGGAGCATTTGTGCCTTTTTTTTAAAGAGAGAAAAAAAGAGAAGGAAATGGGTATTAGGGTTTGTCCTTTTTGTGGTTTACTGGTGAAGCTTTTACAGTAGGCTTTAAAGCAGAATGTGAATGAAGAACATGTTGTGAATGTCAGATGTGTTTTCTATGTTTTTAGATCTAAAAATACATTGTACACAGACAGGACCGTATTCATGGGCTCTCTAACAGACATAGGGAAGGTGGTTGTGTTAGGCTGGGCTGCTGGGGTCTCCCTCTGTGTTACAGTCTGTCAAAAGCACACAGTGGGAAGTTGAATTGATGGACTTCCTGACATTTTTGCTGACTTAAGGCACTTCTCTGCTTTGCATACTGTGAACTTATTTAGCTCTCACACACGTTAGATGCATATCACAGACACATATTTGTACCCTCGTAGTTTGGATGTGTGTTTGCATTAGACACGAAAGAATGAAGAACCAGTGTGTTTTTAATTTGACATCTAAAATTTTATTTTCAATATATTAATCAAACAATTATTTTCTTGATTAATCGTTTGGTCAACAAGTCCTCCACATTAAATGACGAAATACGTTGTTGTTACCGACACAGAAGCATTTTCTGATCCGACGCCCCAATCAGCAGGTCAACCTCATTTGTCGGTGCCTTCCAAAACCATTTCAAGTTTTAAGACTATTTGGTCAAGTTTAGGGAAACATCCTGGTTTAGGTTGAAATGACAGTCGATGATGATTAGTCGTGCAACAGAAAACTTAGAGTAGACAGATAGTCTAACTAGCTGTCTGGATTTACCCTGCAGAGATCTGAGAAAAGGTTAACCATAGTCCTCATACACAACACAAAGGAAGTCCAAGGCAACGGACATCCGGCCTAAATGAGTGAAATCCGGTAGAATTTCGGTCGGCAACGGAGCAATCCCGGAAGTGGAACATCAAGGATATAGACTAGGAGGATTGCTAATACAACTGATGCTGTCGTTTTTCTTCCACCTGTCCACCCAAAAGTCACGTCTTCAAATGTATTGTTTTGTCCAGATAACAGTTTAAAACCCACATATATTTACTCTACAATCATAGAAGAGCAAGAAAAACAGGAAATATTCACATTCGAGAAACTGGAATCACTCATTTTTTGTAAACAAATTACAAAAAGAGCACTCCACTGATTTAGAGTTTTACTTCTAAACATTGTCAGACCCATGATGGACATTTTTTTTTATAAAAGGGATCTAGATTGATGCAGCAGAACCAGTTATATATTGTTCTTTTTGCTTGCCAAAAGATGGCCACTACATTACCCTCAATGCAGCTGGATCGCTGACAGATTAATTTGAGATCCGGGTGGGATATGCTAGTAGTGGCTAATGTAGCCCCAATCTGCTAGCCTCAAGCAGAGATGAGGAGCGGGCTACAAAGGTTGGGTTAACTCTCTTCTTTCGAACTCTTCAACCCCAAATTTTTGTTCATTTTCATTTCATACTTCAGCCCAACCCACGCTGACCCAGGTGACATCACTTTCTCACTCAGGCAGCTTATCAGACTTCCCGCAGCTCCGTCTGGAGCCACAAAAGATGTTACACAACTGTTTTGACATATGCAGCAGTACTCCCAAAGACCTGTAAACAGACTTTGATGTATAATCGTTTCAGCTCTAAAAAAAAAAAAAAAAAAAAAAAAAAGAGGTTGCTCCCAGGAGTTACGATTGCATACACGGTGTTGGTGCAATATTATATCAATTGTCTGATTTCCATAGAAGGTTGTAGCTGGGAAATTGAAATAGTGTGCAAGGCTGGTTCTGCTCTTCTCAGCCGTACAGTCAGTCCCTCAGTGAGGTCTGATAAACACTGGACTGTAATCACTCCCATATGTGGCTGCATAGCTCAGCATAACCCAGCACAGTTCAGCCATGCGCACAATGCAGCGCACCAGGCTCATTTAGACAGAAAAATAGATTCAAATTACTGGAAGAAAAAAATGCAACAAAAAAAAAGGAAAGAAAAATCCCTCTCTTGATTATAGCCCTATGTAAACTTCTATTCTTCGACTGAAACATCTGCTCCCATTTAGGGCTTTAAGACACATACCTACACATTAAAATGCACTGTTAAAACACACAAAGCTTGGAGGCTGGAAAAACATTTCCCATTATAGTTGGCTGGAATAAGCCCAGCGTAGAGCGAGTTTTAGGCTACATCGGTTGAGATGTATACAAGACTCATATTCTGGGGAGTTGTATAAACGTCCTTTTTTCCACGGGTCACTGTCAAGGATGATGCAAAATTAAAGTGAGTGTGTTTGTTGAAGTATGTAAGATCAAAGGAAGTCTGCACAGTATGGGCACAGTCTGTGTGTACACTGTGGGCTGCTCCACACCAGCTCACTGCCCCCTTCATAACCCTTAAAGAGCGATCCAGGAGAGACACAGGAGGAAATGGAGCCTGTGAAGGGTTACTGTTGTACATTTTTACCCTGCGGTTTTTCAGGGAGGCCAGCCAAAACCTCCTCTTGGTTAGAGAGCAAGCAACAGAAAGAATGAAAGAGATGGAAGTGCAGATTGAAAGTATATGTAGAAAAATCGAAGAAGGGTCTATTTTCAGCAAATGTTGTAAATATGTGGCTCAAATTAAGTTGTCGAAGTGTGGACATTCTTTAAAAAACAGCTCACAGGGAGTTTCCCCAACGGTAGGCCTCTTACATTCACACTAGTATATAGATGATATTACATGTTTCTATTTCTTCTGAGCCATTCTGAAATAAGTCTGCATTTACTTTTCCATCAGCTTGTTTTTGTAAAACTCAAAAAACAATGTGATGTAGAAGACACAGGTGCACATTTACAGGAAATGTGAGCACATGCACAAGTAAATACATCTTCCAGTAGTGAGTGACAGGCTTCACTAATCCCTCTATTGCACTTTGGTTCCACAAAGCACCACCAAGTCTTTAGGACCCTTACAACAGATCCAACAATCAGGTTTTAGAGGTAGTTATATAGGTTTCACCAATCTAGAGCCACAGAAACCACACCTACATGAGCTGTTAAAAATGAAATCTATCTCAAGCCAAGAATGTTATATTTGTCATTTGCCATTTATGATAGTATTTAAAAAGCATTTTGTGAATTGTAGGGTGGAAGTAAGGAATACAATGACATGCATTGTTTTTCTTTTGCAAAGGCAACCAAAAATAAAAGACTGAGATTCCAAACATATTATGTTTAAAAATTACTAAATTACTTAAGTGTCCATATGTATGTTTCCAGTACACCATTTCTAAAGTATATGTCAAATGTTGTTCTACATACATCATCATCACACATACTTTTTTTAAAGTTGTTATTCCCTTATTGAACATTGTTGCCCTGAGGCAACAAAAAATATCCAGACGGGGGTGATAATACATGTTTAAATTCAATTGATGGATGATCAGAATATCCCAATCTTCCACACAATAGGGTGTAACATATAATGTAAATTCGTGCAGTAGATGGTTAATATCACCTATACATGATTAAATAATAACTAATATATATTGTTTGAATTAACTCACCATTTACAATCCATTATTTTCTCATTTAAGTCTAATAAAAGGTATAACCACAAGAGGGCAGACCCTACCTGTTAAAAGCAGTGATGTTACCATTATGGTGGAGGGTCAGTGGTTGTAAAAATGTAATTCAAGAAAAAGCATTCACACTTTGGATCTTTGTCATTTAATATGAGCACAGCTTTGAGGAAATAAAGCAATTCAAAGTGTGAGTTGTTTCTAAGCAGTTGAAACAGTATAAAAATGCCATGCCTGGTACAGAACAGTGGTCATTCATACTTTTCCACTAGGAGGAGTAAGTGCATTAAGAAGCAGGGCCATTTATGTGGAGAGCAGGTGGACTTAAGTAGCTCCAGCTGAGGGTTTTATCCAGACATAGACAACAAACCCACTGTGTTTCTTTGTGTTCTGGAACGGAAGTTGTTGTTATTGCCCACAAGTACTAATGCACCCCTTATTTATTCAGGACTAAAGTGCATTGTCAGTGTCAAAACAAACTTTACAAAAGCACACATACACACACACACACGCACAACATGTAGCCAAAAGGCGAAGGGCAGGGTGGTGTCCAGAGCCGGTCGGATCGTTACAGACAAAAGGTTAATTCACCTGATCACATTTAATGAGAGTGCCATCATCAATTGCTGCAGCCTGACACTGTGACATTTCACTGAGGCCACATGGTGACCTGCTGGCATTTAGGATGCACGCTAGAAACAAAGAGGCCATGGTCTGAATCCAAATCATCTGCACGTTTGTGTATGCATGTGTGTGAGGATGTACTTATGTGTGTAAATGACTGCCATTAGAGAATATCTTAAACCGTCAAAGAAGCACTATACTGACTGCTCATTGAAATGTACATCTAGAGGTTTGAACTCATACGTCAGTTGCAGAAGTTGAAGAAGTACATGGGTCCTTTACTTGAAGGGACTGTACTCAACATTCATAAAAATGAATAGAGCAGCAAACAAATATTTGCTTTGTGAATATATATATATATATATATATATAGTGAAGTAATGGCATCCTGATCAGAGAATGAAGTCACACTCCCTCTGTGTGTGTTGTAATGCGAGCTTCTCTGTTCTTTGTTTTGATAGCCAGTCCGGACACGTGTGCAATTTTAGTGCATGTGGCCATGAAAAAACATAGATATTTCACATATTGGGGAAAGGTCTGTGAGAGCCATGTGGAGGCAATCCCAGCCTGCTGTTTTTCCCAGTAGTACTTAAATACATTACTTGAGTAAATATACTTTCTACCACTGGCAAAAACGTCACTGTCTAAGCTAAATGTCTTCTTGAACTCACCATTTATCTGCTTCTTTTTTTCCATTGTGGTGCAGGTTGTACCATGTGACATTCAAATGAAGCCATTTACTGCTTCCTCCTCCAGATTATATTATTAAATATTATCCAGGGATCTAAGCTTCATCAATGACAGGTGGCCGGTCTATTGATTTGCATGTTGTATCTGCATGTGTGTAACATAAAAAAAACACCTGCTGCTTTTAGTAGTGTGTTATACACTTTGCATTGCAGTGTGTTTTTTTTAAACTCATTTTCATACATCTATGACTCCAGTTGGATCCAATGGGGTGCAGTGTCTGTAGCATCACATCTAATCACATTGTACGCTCTCTCACACACAAAGTAATAGAGGCTTTATTTATCCTACGCGTGGGAAAGGTGCCGTGGTCAGACATGGCTTACTTGGTGGGACTAAAGGGCCGGAATGGCAGCTGTCCAGAGAGAAGGCAGCATAGCTCTGAGGGATTAGCACACTATTGAGTCAAGAGCTCCTGATCCGCGTCATGCAGCTTCACAGGCTTCAACTGCTGAGGCTAGCGTGCGAGTGCATATGCATACACACTTGCATTTAGTGCACTTGTGCACTCCAACCCGTCCTGGCATGGACACATGGATTAAACCAACACACTATAATGCTTACACCTGCATTTATAACCTGATTTTTGAAGTTCAATTTGTCTGGGGAATGCAAATCCTGGGATAGTCTATCACTGCTGGGTCCCACACACTTGCATGTACAAGAGTTGAAGATTGAGGGTTATAGTTATAGTTTTACCTCCTACCTAATGCTGAAGCCCTCAATAGATCCAAAAGACAAGGCTTGCTGGTTATTCAGCAAGGAAGCTTGCATTTGAGGGTGTGTGAACCCTTTAGGTTTGCTTTAACAGCACCCCATTGCTTTCATGACATAATGCAAAATTTGACACATACTGTAGTTTGAGTTGAGTTAATCTATGTGCAAATGGAATGCTCATTTAAATAAAAGGCGCCATCCAGCTGGAAGAATAATGGTTGGATCATTTTGTCATGAATACTGCTGAAACAAAGATAATCAAAGAGTGGTTCCAGCATCTCTAAAGGGAAGAGTTTCTGCTTTTTGTAATAAAAATTTTAAACACCTTGGATTCTGGCAGACTAAGTGGTTTACAGATTAAAACAAACTAAGGTATGTTTAAATTCACTGTTTCTCACCAAAATGTGTGTGTCCTTAAAGCCCAAAAGAATTGTCACATGCTTCCTCAAACATTTGCAAAGCAGATTTTTGGAAGAATTTGAGACCTACCTCCATGTTTGCTTGTGCTTGCTAGCAGTCTTCTTCTTACTTGCCTGTGCTGGCACATTGCTACAGTATCTTGGGACATTACCGCCACTAATTCTTTGGAAAGTGGAATAGCTGCGCGTAATATAAATAAAACTCTTAAAAACATTACTCCATAGCGCTAGTAGTGGTCAAAAACTCCCTCTCTCTCTGTGGGATTATTGAGTTTTGCATCCCCCTCAGTCTATGTTAATTGTTCCTACTCTTGTTACAGTATGCCAATTTCCAAGCCTCAGTCTTATCTTGTCCTGTGAGATATTAAGATTTACTATTTGCTGACATTGTTACACAAATTTATGACAAAATGATTCAATCGACTGATCGGTTTCTTAAAGGGCAGCTATTATATAGAATTTTCAGGATTATACTTGCATTTTGTGTTTGTACTAGAACATGTTTACATGCTTTAATGTATAAAAAACCATTTCTCACACTGCCCATGGCTGCTGCACCTGTATGAGATGCTCTGTAGGAGCGCCTGTCTCTTTAATCCCTCCTCCCGAAAAGCCCAGTCTGCTGGGATTGGAAAGAAAGAAAGAAAGAAAGAAAGAAAGAAAGAAATGACTAGCATTGTCCAAGATTACAGCTATTATGCGCGTTAGCATGTAGCTACTTAGACTAATAGTTAGCAGTATGCTAACGTTAGATTGTAATGGAACAAAGCAGCATTTTCCACCGTCAAAAATCGCAGATAAAGGCTTCGGAACCAAACACTAACCAATCGGACATGTTTCAGCAGTAACGCGACCCAGAATTGGGGTGAATTTAACATTGGCAGCCCAGATGACATTGTTTACTGCCGATAGCCATGTAGCTACTATAGTTAGCAGAGACTAATGGAATATAACGGAACTTTCTACAGTCAAAAACCGCAAATAGCGGCTTTTAAACCAAATTAAAACAGAAAATGTTTCAGGAGTAATGTGACCTGGAATTGGGGAGAATTTAACAACACTGGTGGTTACCAAGGGGGTAAGCGAGCATCTGGAATGCGTAGCTCCTATGGCGCCATTTTGATGCTAACGAGTGATCATCCGCCGTTAGCATTCCATTGACTCCCATTCATTTTGACGTCACTTTGACAGCGAATAACTTTACATCTGAAGCGTTTAAAGACACTATTTGTCCATTGTTCATTTCTAAAGAAACACAACAATGTATAAAAGGCTCCATTACCTTGTACCTCACGTTATGGCTCCGTAGCAGACGTTTTTGTAAAAATAGGCTAACGATTGTGTAATAACCAAGCGATTTACTGTCGCATAGTAGAGGAATTACCGTATAGTACAGGAGAAGCTAGCAGGCAGTTTGGACTTACATGAGCTGTTTAGGTTTAATTACTGATGTTAACTAGCATTTTAGTTAGCAATAATTAGCCTGTGCCCATGTTATCTCCTTACATATACCTACGCTCTCCATCTCTGTAAGATTGTGAATGATTGAGATTTCTCTTGGCACAGCTACCGGAAGACTTACAACTTTCAGACAGGTTGCTCACGTCACATTTAGTAAGTAAGTAAGTAAAGTTTATTTCTATAGCACATTTTAAAACCGCTCGCGCTGACCAAAGTGCTGTACATAGCGCATTAGCCACAGGGTAATAAAATAAGAAAAATAAAATAAAACACGTACAAATCAGTGATTTAGGCTAAAAAGTACATCAAAAGACAAACACTTAATTACAAACATAGCAGGATAAGACAATTAAGATGCCGAGAAGGCCAATGTAAAAAGATGAGTTTTGAGCCTGGCTTTGAATATCACAATTGAAGGGGCATTTACGTTGTCTCTGTCAGTTGGAGGCTGCGCAGTAAAGCAAGTGATCACCGGAAAAGTGCTTCTAATAGCCTTCACTGGTCTCCGTCCAGAGCAACGGGATCTGTTGGTCCATTATATATATATATGTCAATGGTGGTTACATGCTACAATGTTAACACTGCAGTGGCTTAAAAAAAAGTCCTGCCTACTTGGAGCAGATGACCAATCATAGAAGGCCGGCTTAGAGTTGCATAACACTTAGCCGAGAGTAGAAAAAACAGTTGAAACCGGACAGTTTGAAATCTGAACTATTTAGCTCACAGGGATTTGTCTAAAATACGTTTACCTCATTATTTGAAGTTTGGGCCACGTTTAACATGAAAATCCAACATTATAACATTGTAGACAGAAAACATGGAAAAGCGTAATATGTCACCTTTAACGACAAGTTGATTTACAGATTAGTATTCCATTGTTTTCCAGTTGTTTTTTTTTGCCAAATATTTACTGGTCCCTTTTCTCAAATGTCAATTTCTCTTTTTTCTTTTTAATAAGACTGCTCTGATAGCAAATATCTTTGGGTTTTAATGTGCTGGTTGAATGAAAAGAAAAGCTATTTAAAGACCTTGGGCCCTGGTTTATGGTGGTGGCAACTATTTGCTGACATTTTAAGGGCGATTAATTGAGAAAATAATCACCAAATTCGTCAATAATGAAATAAATTGTTTTATGTAGCCATATTCGTGAGATAATTTAACAGTCACTTTGTCTTCGATCAGTGGAGATGAAGGGAGACATCGGGAAAGACTCAAACACAAACACCTCTTGTGTCTTCTTTTCCATTGTGAGGAATCAGTGGATTATATTTGTCACCTGGAGCGGGCCGCTGCCACATTCTCTCACGGCAGCTTTCTTATGCATTTAGGATACTGTAGCTCCTAGGCCACATTAACAAACTGGTCTTTGAACACTGAGTCTTCCCCTTCTGACTTCCCTTGTTACAGTTTGGCTTCACAGGCAACAGGCGACCGTTAAAAAACCAGACGCCTTTATGCAAAGGCTGTGTGTGTGTGTGTGTGTGTGTGTGTGTGTGTGTGTGTGTGTGTGTGTGTGTGTGTGTGTGTGTGTGTGTGTGTGTGTGTGTGTGTGTGTGTGTGTGTGTGTGTGTGTGTGTGTGTGTAATTAGAGGCAGGGGTGTTCAGGTATCACAGGTTAATTGTTTGTAACTCGATCCTGACGTGAGAAGACAAAGGTTTTATTTTCAGTGGTGTCTTTTAAAAAATTAAGTCTTTTTCTTTAGGTTGTTGTGGATTCCAGCTGCATTTCAACAAGAGTTTTTTTTTTTTTTTTGAAGATTTGTTTTGGGCATTTCAGCCTTTAATGGAAAGGACAGCTAGACATGCAGGAAATTGTCCAGGTCGGACTCGAACCCTGGACCTTCTGCGTTGAGGCATACACCTCTATATATGTGCGCCTGCTCTACCAACTGATCTAACCCGGCCACAACAAGTTATTTTTAAAGAAAGTCACATTCAGAGAGAGTAAATGCCATGTGTGTTGGAGCTGTAGCTTTAGGTGTTTTCCTGTGGTGTGGCATGTCACAGAGGGGGGTTTCTACTGATTAAAAATTGATGAGCAGCTGAGTGCCGTGTAGCCTGAGCCGTGCATTCCTGCACTCTTGTGTGTGTGTGTGTGTGTGTGTGTGTGTGTGTGTGTGTGTGTGTGTGTGTGTGTGTGTGTGTGTGTGTGTGTGTGTGTGTGTGCGAGCTGGAGACAGGCTGTGGCTGGGCTATTGTGAAGGTATCAGATTTACCTAAGCTCACATTCCGTGTGTGTGTGTCATGTTTTTACCACATCCCATTGTTTTCTTTATGTGCAACATCTTGAATATTTTCTTTGCTTGTGTGTTCCATCCTTGTATTCCACAATCTGACAAACATGTTCTGTTTGAGGTTCCGGAGACCCCGGAGCCTTTTTAACAGCTTAAACGAAACACAATTACCGTTGTGTCACCATGATAATTAAAATAGAGCTGCAAAGATTAATCGATTAGTTGTCAACTCTTAAATTAATCTGCAACTATTTTGATAATCGATTAGTCGGTTTTAGTAATTTCTTAAGACAAAAGTAAAAATTCTTTGATTCATTCATGTGAATATGTTCTAGTTTCTTCTCTCCTCTGTGACAGTAAACTGAATATCTTTGAGTTGTGGACAAAACAAGACATTTGAGGACGTCCTCTTGGGCTTTTGGGAAAGACTGATCCACATTTTTCACCATTTTCTGACATTTTATAGACCAAACAACTAATCGAATAATTGTGAAAATAAACTACAGATTAATCAACTATGAAAATAATCTTTAGTTGCAGCCCTAATCTGTTCTCTAGTAGCAATGCTTTATGATCATTTCCATATATCCTTCATCAAATGTGCAAATCCAGTTTGTGGAATATGAAAGGGTTACCACTTTCATATTATTCTACATACAGTATTAAGTTTTAATAAGGCCAGAAGAAAAAAAAAGATTTAAAAATGAAACATTAGGTTGATTTGTTTATTTTCACTCATACAGTGTTGGGGTTTGTGGGACCCTAGACAATCAGGAAGTCAGGTCAATGACTTCAAAATAAAAGCGTGGATGTTTGTTGTAGCACGCCATCACTCACTTCATAAATTTGGCAGCAATGTAATAAACGGCAGTCTCACATCTGTTGTGACTCCTGGACCAAACACACCACGAGTGTTAAGTCAATGGGAGGCAGGAAAGTGCATTTTCAAAAGGTAAAAAGCAAGTGTGAGATATAGAGGGTGAATGGATGACCTCGTCATTGCCTGGATCTGCTGTTGAGTGGGATTATGGGTAGACCCCGGAGAGCACATTAGACTGATTGATTGGTGAGGATCTGAGAGGCCAAATAAAGATCAGTTTCTCCTGAGAAATGTTAGAATATTTGGCAATGCATCGTGCTGTATAATTTTTAATTTGTAGATCAGTTATATGCCATTAATAAGCAGAATGTGAAAACAATTATTTGACTGGTTGGACTGTTACTGGGATCAAAATCTGTTTATTAACCACTTATTAACATTTACAACCGCAGAGCAAAACCTTTGCATCCGCATATATGCCTATTAAGAAAGGCCTGCCAAAAAATATTGTTCACAACCTGGCAACCCAAAAGTTGGTCTTCTTATTAATGGCTTATAACTGTTCTATAAAGCATTACATCCATTGCTAACTAATAATATAGCAATTAAAGCCATTAGTTACAACTTATACTTTATGGGGACTTATTAGCAAGTGGTACCAACAATGTGATAAAAAGCTGATATATTATAATAATTGAACAGGATTTCCTGTCTTCCTCTTCTCCAACTGACAGGAATCCGAAATCATTTTCTGACATCACTTTGCGCTCCAGGATATTGTAACTGTAGAGAAGCTTCACGTAATTGACGGTGATGTAACAGCAACTCAAAGAAGGAAAAAAACAACAACACGATAATAATAATCTGCTCTGAATGGTGCCTTTTGCTCTGCAGAGCAGAGCAGAGCAGAGCAGAGAGAGAGAGAGAGAGAGAGAGAGAGAGATTCCGCTTCATCATCATCATCATGCTGTGACCAGTTGCGCGCAGAGACCAGAGCCAGACCGAGTCCGACCACCAACAGGGTTTCGATCAGCTGTTGTCGGAGTTTGCGCTGCAGTGCCGTTACGGCGCTCTTAACGAGAAGATAAACCCACGGAGAGAAAAGGAGACGCCGGTTTGTTGTTGTCTCCTGTCCACTGGACTGACATCGCATGGGGACATGAACAGTGTGGATCCAGCCTCTAACAAACTGTTGACTTTCAATCAGCGGTAAAAAAAAAACCTCTTACTCTTACCTTTGTTTCTGCATGCCACCTCTCATCTGTTGAATGCATAGCTCTTTGTCGTCGCTCTGTCATATCCCTGCAGCACTGGCATATTTGATCATGCAGCCCCGAATAAATGAGACAAAGCAGAAGACACCTGCTCCGGTGTGCAAACAGTTGTTGGTGCGTAAAGTGCCCTTTTACGCTTTTCAATCGGCAAATAATGTTTCCAATAATCGACTGTTTTGGTGGAGTTTTGATACTTGTCTAGTTATGCAAATTGCAATTGCAAAATGTTTTGATCTTTTTCCCTTTACTCTGGGATTGCTGGGAAACTGAGCGCCACTGAATCCACAAGTCTCCAGTCTGGAAGTATTGACTGTCCTCAAAAGACTCTTTTAGTCACAACAGCATTTAATTGAACCACAGCGCAGGTTTATGTGCAGCTTGGTCGACAGTTTTATGAAATTGTAAACTGAGTCGGTGCGGGTATTTTGTGCGGATATTCTGTTGCTTATTAGCCTAATTGATCCATCTCCTTTTTGAAAGCAGATATTTAAGTATGTGCATGGAAAATTATGAATTATGCATGACATGCTTTTCATGCATGCATGTTGCTGTTACTGTAGAGTGGAGGTGCATGCAGCTCTGGCATATGTTGCCACACTGAAAGCATGCATCTGGCTTAAACCCTGCAGATGAGTTTAGATGTACAGTAGTCCAAGTCCTGCAGCTCTTTACCAGCAAGAGACGGGGGCTGCAGTGACAGAGAGAGAGGTCTTATAGTGAACGTAAAGCTCTTATGGCACAGTGCTGCCAATAGCAGAGACGCCTCCTTTCCGTGCCGCATCAATTGTTCGGAGAGGGAAGAGCCAAAGATGTCCTGAAATTTCCATGAAATGCTATATGACTTATCAAAATGCTGTCATGGCTTGTTATGGTATGAATTGCCTTTTTCCCCTCCGTTTTGTGTGATAATCATCTGCATCTTTATCCACCTATTCCTTATATTTCTAGATTCTATACATCACTGTTGCAAATTTACTTTTTGACTTCTTTTGTTAAGAATAATCTAGAGGCTCTGATAGAAAAGTGTATGATGGGTTAGTATTCATCTGCACTGTGCATGTAGTGCACCAATCTGTAACTTGTTTTTGAAGAAATTAACAATCACGTTTTACCGCAGAGATCAGATAATTCAAATTAGGTGAAAATGGTTATTTTGAAAATGAATTACCAAAGTTTCTAAATTAAACCTGTTGTTGCACATGTGGTGGGGGGGGGGGACTACACCACAGTTCTATCATTTAACATTTTAAGCACACATTTCTGCATTCATTTTCCTAGGAACTGCAGCAGTCGACTGACATTTAAATTATTTAGATTGTCACGGGTTTGCCAGATCTGGATGTAAGAGACAGAAAAGCTGTTGAATGTTTGATAAATTCTGAATGTTGGGCCTTTTTATTCGCTTCATTGTAATTCTCAAGAGTCTTGTGTTAGCTTCTACACCTGTTAACATCAAGGTCTTTTCTTGTGTTTTCTATCCAACACAATCTCAAAAAGAGCAACTTTATGGAGTGATGGGTTTAAAGAGTCATACAGTGTTTGACATAACCGATAAAAGGATTGGCTTTTTTTCTTGAGCAGCACTATGAGGTTTAATATGATGGGTGGCAGTGTGATTTATACTTCACATTTCACTGTACTGTATGGAGCCTTTCAGTGGTGACTGTCCATTGTCTTGTGACAGAAACCACAATTTGTGACCTTTCCCGTACTCCATTACTAAGTGCAGCAGTTGAGTAATGAATATCCATTTTACCTCTTCTCTGTTTTAGAGCTATTTCTCTTTGGTCCAAGCTTTCAAAGTCATTTTTCTTTGGCTAACAGCCATTACGCTGCTGAAAAGTGAGGGAACCGTTGTGGTGCAGAGTTCAAGTTATGATTTCCAAACATACGGGCAGCTTTCAGTGCAGGATAATGGTTTCCACGGTGTTATATCTCTGATACATGTTAAGCAGCATGTCAGGAGTGTAAGGTAACAGGCAGTTTATAATCAGTCTTTTATTATCACAAGACGAAGATTCGACAGCCATGTTGGCATGTGTACTTACAAAAGGCACAGCTTTGAGCTAAATGTTATTGCCAGTATGCTGACATGCTCACGATGACAATGCTAACATGCTAACGTTTAGCAGATATAACATGTTCACCATCTTATTTATGTGTGTTAGTATGCTAACATTTGCTAATTAGCACATAACATAAAGTAAGCTTACAGCTGAAGCTGATGGGAATTTCATTAGTTTTGCAGGTATTTAGCCATGTCTTGGAATTATATGAAAGGTTAAGATATCACCAAAGTTAATACAATTTATCATATGGATACCATGAATGTACCAGATTTCATGGCAATCCATCCAATAGTTAGATTAGATATTTCAGTTATTGTTGGGCCAACCCACTGACTGACATCGCCATCCCATAAAGCCACGCAGCCAGCATAGTTAAAAAAGGAAAGAATTATAAAATGGGCATCAAACCTTATATTATCAGTGCTCGTGAAGCTGTTTTCATTTGGAAAAAAATAAGTTGAACATTTTAAAATCCACTAAAATAAATCTTGGAGCAAAACTCAATATTTCAATCCTTAGTTTTGTTATAGTGAATAGAACAAAAAATCCTGACAAGATGAACAAGCTCACACTGTAGATCTTTTTTGTTGTTGCTTTGATTCCTCGAACATACTGTGCTTGAAATCTGAATGTCCTCTCCATTCTGTTGCACTCCCAGAGCTCCGTTGACAGGTACATACTCATCACACTTAAGGCACTTCCTTGGCTCATTCCATCTCTTTAATAGGTGTCAGCACCGCTTTTTGGTCTGACAGAAACCACCTTGTGCACAAACGGTTCTTAGTTCACCATGGGCTACACCTCCTACATGCGTTAAAATATCTCTAAATTTTAAAGCGAAAAAGCTAAAATTGGACACACGTTTTCCCCAAGTACACAAGAATGCATTCTCAATCTGGCACTTTTTCCTTTGGACATTATACAGCCAAGTGTTTTGGTTTTGAAAACATATCTTTCTGTGCAAGTGACTGCTTAAATGCATCTATATACTCAAGCCAAACCAACTAAGGTTATAAATGTTGATAACGCATGCAATTCCAAAACAAAAAGCTCAGTTCAGCCCTAAAATGTTCATCCATAAGTACCATTAAATATCACACAAAGCCTTTATAGAAGGAGATGTTCTTCACTAGGAGATGGAGGGGTTTTCATTAGGAAGGTGGGTGGGGTGGTATCACTTAATCTTCCCACCACCAAGGTAAAATGCTTTTCCTGATTCCCCATGTCAGAGGAAAGGTGAAGGGTAGAAAAGATAGCAACCTGGTTGCTGAGAAGAAAAAGTGGGAGCACATAAAGGTAAAAGCTGTGATGGAGCACATGTTGTGGTGGCGCAGCAGACCCCACCCCAATCACCAGTATGTAGAGGAGGAGAGTGGCTAAGGAAAACGGTGATGGATACATCCTGTAGCACGGACACACTTTAAAATGCGTCCTTTAAGCTTGAGTGTACATTATGTATTAACAGCCCCACCCTGCAGAGATAGAGAGAGAGAGAGAGAAACCTGACCAGAGAGGAGAAGAGTTAGGGGGAGGTATAAGAAGAGTGGAGGATGTGGTCTAGAGGAAGCAGAAGGCATGCAGGTCATATCACCACTCAGACAATCAACGATATATGCAAACACAAGGTATACAAAATACCCCCCACAATGTTCAGACACACGTACGGTTTACCACTCGCTTCCATATTTTGTAGATTCCTTGTGCCATAAAATCATGTTTTGGGTAATTAAGTGAATGTGTAGAGCTCAGGTGGCATAATGAATACAAAACATGTAAAACATAAAAAACATATTTGGATTGGGATAAATGTAATGTAGGGGGGTAACCACACAGATTGGCCCTTCCCAAGTTGGTAGGTTGTTGTGTACCATCGTGGAATATGCTGAATATTTTTCTGTTTTCACATTTTTAGGCTAAAGTCTAAGGTTTTATGACTTAAGCATGCTAAAATATTAGCCTAGGAGCAGAAGATATTAGTCTCTCTGTGTGTGGGAAGGCTGTGTCTGAGTATTGCACTAATGGCTGAAACAATAAAGTTAGAATTTAAGCTGAAAAATATTTGGAATGCATTTGATGCTTCTGGTTTCTTCAGTTAGATTCAAGAGTCTACAGTATAGTCAAGCTAGCTGTGTGTGTGTGTGTGTGTGTGTGTGTGTGTGTGTGTGTGTGTGTGTGTGTGTGTGTGTGTGTGTGTGTGTGTGTGTGTGTGTGTGTGTGTGTGTGTGTGTGTGTGTGTGTGTGTGTGTGTGTGTGTGTGTGTGTGTGTCTCTATGTTTTAGCGATATTTTATCTACTCTGTGTGCGCATTTGGTTATTGCACCAGCAGTCTGCTCTCCCAGCCAGTCTCCATCTATCACTGAAGTTAATTCAATCAGGACCCACGTCTTAATCAGAACTGGGGTTGGCCGCCGCTCCCGGCCAGTCACCATGCCACCAGCAGCCCCGCCACACCGACAAAGACTCAGACAGGAGGAAGGGAAAGAAAGAAAAAGGCAACATGAGAGAGAGAGAAAGACGTAGGGTGAACCAAGTGGGCATGGACAAGAAGCGAGATTAGAAAAAAGACTGTAGAAAAGCAGATGCAGCAACTGCCACAGTTTATGTATGTCTGTGTTATGTGATGGAGGACAGACAGGCCATGTGTCTGACCATGCGTTTGTGTTGCAGCTCTGCCTCGGAGGACTTGGGCTGCAGGCGTGGAGACTTCAGCAGGAAACACTATGGTTCGGTGGAGCTGGTGAGTCCCACCCACAATGCACTCATCTGTTTGTTGCTCCCTTTGTGTCTCAGCGTGACCAGCTCCTCATCCTCTTTCCCCCCATCCTCCTTGTTGATTCTTCTTGTCATGATCTCCCCTCCCTTTCTGCCTCTCTCTGTTATTTCCTTCCCCTCATTTCTGTTGGCATGGACGGACAACCGAGGGGGACTGATGAGTCATGACGTACTGGGTGTGGTCCAGCAATGTGCTTTGCCAGTGTGGATCACTATGGGTGCTCCACTCACAGTGATGCCTGCTCAGCCTCTAAAGTTCATGTTTTGTTTTGATGCTGCAGCACAGTGTGTGTCTTTGTGGTTGATTACTAAGCTGTTGAGTCATTGTTGCTTTGGGGGAGTTTGTGTACGAGTGCACGTCCCTCCACTGTGAGTTGAGTCTGTGCATCCAGATAGCCCAGAGGGACAGGAAGTCCTAGGGTTTCACACTGCAATCGTACTTCCTACCGGAGACATATTGTGGGCTTGTCCGTGAGCGCTGCGCCCCACGTGTGCAACAGATTAGGGTTGAGGAGAATCCACATGCTGCCAATCAGCAATAGCACACTGACACTACACACAGTGCTGCTGTGTGTGTGGGGGGGTATGTATGTGATAAAAAGAGAGAGAGGGAGAGAGCAGTTTCCAAACACTGTGGTGAGTGTGAGCCAGGATGAGTTCACTGATAGCCTTAATATTCAAAGTGTGTCAGTCACACAAAAGCATGACATGCCTGTTCCGCTTCCTCCACACGTGTGCTTTAGACTTCTTCATCTTTGTCACATTTGCTACACTTAGCATTTGATATTTCTGCTGTACGTATAGCAAGCTTAAGGGTCTTCTGTGATCCATCATTATGGATTAACTATTAGATATTAAGACAATATGCATTGATAGATTAGTATACAAATGTCAACTAACTAAAGGCTCTTATATACTAGATGCATCCAAGGTGGCGAGCCGAGGTCACGCACGGCTCTTTTTTTTTTGTGTGAGGCTATTTGCAACCCTGGTACAAATATCAATGTATGCTATTTGCACCCTGTGCATTTACAGTACCTTGGCATACAGTTACACACAGTTATCCATACTACTCATGTATTACACCTTTTTGGAATATTATCGCCCTGACATTCTTACCCTAACCATAACCAATCCCACTCTTCTTGCCTAAACTTAACCAACCCAACCAGAGCAGGCATATTCATGAGTCTTCCCCTACCACCCTGCAAAAAAAAAAAAAAAAAATACAATTTCGCGTTCGCGGGCCCTGAATTGCATGCAAATTATCCAATCCAAAATTAAAAAAATAAGTTCACCCTACCGGGGTGTCAAACTCCAAACCCCCATACCAAAGGTAAGCGTACTAACCACTCACATAGCAGTTCTTCTAGAGGATTGTGTAACTGTTTACCACTTAATTTCTTCAAGCCTCGGTTGCTAGGTAACGGTACTGTATACAAAAAATAGGTACTAGCTAACAAACTAACGGTTGTATGCCGCAGGGTGTGAATAGCTCAGCTGTGTGGCCGAGGCTATTCGTACCGGGGGTGCAAATAGACACTCGCGCCGTGCGACAAAGCGGAAACAGGAGGCCTGAACGAGTTCGCCGACAACCGGATGCCAGGACTCTCAGAGTGACTGTGAGTCTGTCTTGTAAACTTACTGGGTTAAGATGAGTTCTTTTATGGTGAATGAAAGGGTTGATCCGACGAAGTAGGTCATTTAATCAAATTGAAGCATTGACGGCAATGCTGCTGCCAGTTCTGCCGTTGTTTACCTTTTTCTTCTTCTTCTAGTCCGTAGAAAGAGCAACGTCGGTAGCCTTTGCTCATTAGTGCCACTGCTGTTCCGGAGAAGACTGCAACTAGTGTCGCGAGCACCAGCGCGGGTATAAATAGTCACGGCGATCCCATGACGTCACATTTGCACGCGCCAACTGGGCTGCGTCTAGTATATAAGAGCCTTAAGTCACTGGTCCTATTTAAATGGCCTCCCCAGATGCTCACTGTAGGCTGCAAATAATAATTGTCATTTAGTATTGATTTATTAATAGTTAGGGACCGTTCGGTATTTATGGAATGGACCACCGGAGGAAAATAGGGGAGGGTCATGTCTTTTTATTGTTTGTTGAGGGGAGGGTCATCCAAACATTTTTAGTCCAGAGGGGGGAGGGGTTACCCAACTTTTGTATTCATAGAAACAGCACACAGTTTCACAGTGGCTTATTTTTTGCATATTTTTCCATGTAGCTCTCAGTCTCGGCCCTCCTTCACTACCAGATGGGTCTGACCCATGAGTTTGCTGTGGGGCAGGGGGAGCACTGCCCCCCTGGTGGCTGAAACAGGTAATTGCATTGTTTAAAAAATGAGTGGAATAATTACGTCTGGCATGACCAGATATTTTATAAATATCTTAGCTAAATAATACAAAACAATTAAATAGTGGTAGGTAATATATCTGATTTCATATAGTGCTTTAGTAAAAAAAAGATTTCCTTGCTGACGGTGCGAGCAGCAGGACGCAAAAAATGAAAATGAATGTTGCTAGTCTGGACATCTTACCGTGCCAAGGTTGCAATAAAGGTTTCCTAAATGCCATATTAGATGTCAGCTTACTAATTGATTGCGGGTTTTGTGTAGATTGGGACTTTTATATGTTTATTCCACTTTGTTTAAACGGCGTGTGGAGGAAGCCTAGTGACGAGTCCATAGCAACCAGTTTGTGTGTTGAATGTTACCCAGAGTGCTTTGCTGAATGGTCTCAATGTTTTATTGTTTTATTTCATGTGAATACTAGTTTACTAGAGGAGTAACTTAGTATTTGAAGTAATGTAGTAATGCAGGAAGTGTGCATTTAGTTTCCATGCTTATTGTGTTTCCACAACAACGTTAGTGAGTAAATCTACTGTAATGGCCACCACACCATAATAGAGGAGTGGGATGCGTCAGATGAGAATGCAGAGATTTAATCATGTATGTCATTGCTGTAAAAAGCAATAGTGATCTGTATATCTTTGCCAAGTGCAAACCAGTGCAGAAGGTATTGATAAATTGTTGGGGGAGGGTCATTAGCTTATTTTATTTGATTTATTTCATTAAATTTCTGTAAATGCGCCAGTTGGCTAATTTTCAACTGTAGTCCTAGTTAACTAGCATGCATGTCTTTATGGTGGAAAGAAACCGGAGCATCCGGAGGAAACTCACACAAGCATGGGGAGAACATGCAAACTCCACACAGAAAGGCCCGGGACAACCTGGATTCGAACCCAGAACCTTCTTGCTGTGAGGCAGAAAAATGCTAACCACTGAGCCACCGTGCTGCCCTGAGCCACCGTGCTGCCCTTCTTTCCAAATCGTTTTGGAGGGTCATAGAAAAATTATTCCTGGCGAGGGGAGGGTCATGTCTGTTTTGACTAAAGGTCCCAAAACTCCTCCGGTGGCCCCATAAATAAATAACGAACGGTCCCTTAAATCTATTAAATTATGCAAAATTGTGAAAGATGCCCTAATCAGAGCACAGTCCAAAACCCCAACATATTCAATTTACAATTATATAAATCAGAGAAAAGCTTTTTTTGAAAAACATCTGAGATGCTGGAATCAGCAAATGTTTCGCCATTTTTGCGATTAAATGATAAATTGATTATCGCAATTGCCATATGCCATAGTCAACTACCTCATATGACTAATATGTTTACATTGACCTCACGAAGACTGTGAACTAACTGTCATGTAAATATAACTTCAGGAACAAAGGTGAATGTAGCGTGATGTTAGCGTTAAGTAATTTTACCCGCATTTTTGTGCTGGAACAATTCTTTTGCCAAACGCAGTGATTTCATGGAGTCTCCGTGACAACAAGGGCAAAGCCAGGCTAGCTGTTTCACCTTGCTTCACCTCTTTATGCTAAGCTAATTACCTGCTGGCTCTAGCTTCATATTTAGCATACTGAGAGTAATGATCATGAATGGGATGACAAAAATAGATAAAGTAGCAACAACATAGTGTAAAAATGGACAGTTCAGTGTTAACATTTACCCAAACTGAACTAACAACTTCCTCTACAACCTTGATGACTAGTTCCCCCACCGACACAGCCTTTTTGGTTAGTTAATTAGTATTAAGGCCAATTATAAGTGCTACGGCATGATTTTCTCAGAACTACCATCTCAGTTTTGTTGTAATTAGCAAGAATCAGTTTAATCCGGTTAATTAAGTGTATCACCAAAACAAATCTTGCATAAACCTTAAAAAATTGTGATATGATTGATGGAAGAGTAAGTGGATAACGGAAAATTACTGGCACTTGATAAATCCAGGTTGATCTTCAGAAATAACCACAGGGAGGATAAGCACATGTTGCCAAGCTTAGCTTAGTTTGTTTTTCTGTTGGAAAGAGAAATAAAATTGCTTGTTTGAAGTGAACATACAAGGGAAAGTGTTTTTGTCAACTCTGGCTCTCACACTGTTTAAGGCTGTAAATCTCCAGGGGAGGTTTGTGCAAAGGTCGGGAAAGAGTCTGTGGAAAATTCAGGTCCTGGTTCCATTTAGCCAACAAACAGCTCCTTGTGTTGACAGTATTGAATCCGTGTGCTCAAAGTCTGTATCTGTCCAATGTGAAGTGGGCAACACATCAGCACATTTCCATAGAAATCATAAAAGTCATAAAATTAGGAAAGTGTGATAATTTGACTTTCTCTTGAATATCCACAACTCTTAGATAAATGTAGTACTCACGTTGAAGGCGTGTTAACAGAATCAAGCTTCACAGTACCATGCAGTAGAGCTATACAAAGCGCTTCTTGCTGATATATTGGAAATGTCACCACAAAAATAACAAAAAGACATTTGAGTATCTGTTAGGCTATAATATACAAGGGATCTGCAATTCCTTGAAAACCTAATCCATACCCCTCTGCTGAGCCTAATACCCTTACCTTTATAGTTAAATGCTACCCCAACTTGTTGGGAAAGGCCTATTTCTAGATTAATACAACTCCCTTTAGATGTCCAAATGAATCCTTGAACCAGTGCCATCGCCAGGATTTTACAAATACTCCCCAACCCAACCCCCCAAAGAAACGTTTGACTACCAAAAACTACAAAACGTAAATTAAGTTAACTGTTTAATTATATTTTCTGTAAATTTTATTGGTTTAATGCCTTTTCCACACTGCCAGGATCTAATTCTGGGGAAAAATACTGAATAATTTCATCATATTTTGATTAATGTAATAATCTTTGCCTAGAATTTAAAAAAATTAAATTTAACTAGATTAAAAACATACCAGAATCCAACCTTAAAGCTTTAGTGCGTAACTTTTTGATATTAATGAACATCTGTTACATTCAAGCCATTGCCAAACGAGTTGCTACAAAGATAATTTATAATAAAGACTTTCAGCTCCACACTACTCTCTCTGTATTTCTCAGTATGGCTGTGTTCAGGTTGTGGCTTCCGGTGACTTTCCCGCGCTAGCAACTGTGTGGAGGAGGGGTGGGAGCGCGTGTGCGATCACGGAAGGCTTGTCTCATGTGGACGCGCCGACAGTGTTGTTGTCATTACTTATAATTTATCATGGGGGCGACAGAAACTACGCACTATAGCTTTAAAATACATTTATAATTTATGTATGAAGAAAAACAAATTCCTGGACATGCCATACAAAACCGCTAATGTACACAGCTACTAGAATAAATATGTACTTAATGTATGTTAAATATTACACATTATATCTTACATTGAAAATCCTAGAGTTTCCCTACTTGTGCCACCTGTTGACTGTAGAACACATTCATGCAAGATTTGTCAAAAACATGTATCTTATAGTTCTTAATGTGACAGCAAGAAAAATTACTTGAACTCTGGTAAAGTTTTATAGTTAACTTTACCAAAATAGTTCATTTTTGAATATAACGTGTTACAGCTTACAGTGGAATGTTTGCCTTAAAAATGTATCTTGGAAATCTAAGGTCAAGTTAAAGTGACCACAGTGTAAACCTAATTTTTCCGACTACAAATCACTTCACCTTTGTGTTTTATCTTGTGTAGACACGACACTGACTCCAGTGTGTTGCAGTGCTTTGAAGAACGTGCTTTCAAATGTGTCCACACAAGTGGGAGACACAGATTAAAAGCAGGGTCTCCCTAATAAGAGAGACCAGCATAAGCAGAGACGTGACTCATCCTGTTTGTTTTATTTTTGGCATCATTGAAGAGGCGGTAGCAGTTGCCAATAAGAGCAGGTAGCCTACCTCCACAGACACTGTCGTGTGGGTATGATTCACTCCAGTCCACACACACACACACACACACACACACACAAACACACACACACACACACACACACACACACACACACACACACACACACACACACACAAAAACCACTTTCACATTATAGAAGTGTTAAGGATCTGAAGTGGAAACTCTGTTCCAAGTGCATTTGATAAACCTGATATTGTGCTGTAGGAATCAGGGACGCTTTTGAAATGCAAAGTTAATTTTCTGTTATAATGAGACACGAGGATTGCTCTCACTGAATATATCCTTCTGTATGTGTGCACCCTTATGAGCATCACATCTTCAGAATAAAGTTAAAATCCCTCTAACAACAAGACTAAGTCTACAGCCATGCTAGCTGTTCTGTGATGATGAACTTTGGCACTAAGCTAAATGCTCACATCAGCACGCTAATATGCTCACAATGATAATGCTAGCATGCCGATGTTCACCATCATAGCTGAGCATGTTGGCGTGCAACATGTGCAGTAAACACAAAGTAGCCTACAGCTGATAGTGATGGGAATGTAATTAGTTTTTCAGGTGTTTGGTCATAAGCTATTGTAGTTTAGTATTGGACACATTTTGACTTGATGATGGCACTAGATTAAAAAAAAGTCAGTTTTTACAATTAATCCGTTAAGAACCATGCCTGTTTGTACTAAATGTCATGGCAATCCATTGAATAGTTGTCAAGATATTTCAATTAAAAACAAAAATGTCAACCTCACATTGGTGCTAGAGGAAAAGTCAAAATCCTCAAAAGTCATCCTCGGGGAGGCATGAAGGTCTGTACAAACGTTCATGGCAATCCATCTAATAATTGTTGAGATATTACAGTCCGACCAAATGACAGACTGACATTGCCACTAGCATGGCTAAAATGCATCCTGATCCAGAGACATGGAGGAAAGACTTTACCTACATTCACTCTGAACTCATCAGGACCTCAGTGTGCAGTGGGATATTCATGTACTCACCGGTTCACTACACTGGAACATATTGAATCATAGGATTTTGTTGGCTAAGTTATCCTGAATGAAGGCGAGAGTGTGGGGAATCAGTGGTGTGTGTGTGTGAGGTTCCTATTAACCCCTGTGCCAGCACACACTCATCCACACAAATGAGCAAACAAATACTCCATGATGGCATCTGCATTCATAGATAGAGACAAATACTAACACAAACACAAAGGCAACTCCCACCCTGTCTTGTCACTTCATTCACTGACAACTCCACGGCCCACTTTTAAAAGCTTAATTGTGTGTGGCACGCCAAAGCTGAAGCCGATGACAATTAATCCCGTTTCATCCTGACATAACAGTTTGGAGAGTGTGGCGTTGTTGTTTCTTTTTCCCTGTAAAGTGAATTGTCTTCATTTGACTCCCACTGAAGAAGGCGTGATGGATAGAGAGAGGTGGGCACTAGCTGTCTCTGAATCTGGAAAACAAAACATGTTGGAGGTTTTGAGGATCAAACCCTTCAGACACACACATACGGTCATGTTGATTTTGGCCGTGCCGTGACTGAGACTACTGTGTGTACGAGTGTGTATTTGAGGAGCACTGTGTTGAGAGGTTAGCTGTCAGTCTTGCACAGTGACTGGTGAGCAGACGGCTCGACTCCCACCTGCCTACCAGTGTTACTGTCACTGGCTCAAAGGCGTTTGACTGAACTGTCGCACTGAATTCATTCCCATTCTTGGCGTACGTGCGTCTCACTGTGTGTGTGACTGCGCCTGTTTGTGTGTTTATTGACATTAAAGCTATACTGTGTAACTTTGGCTGAACTGTGGCCACAAGTTGCAATTACAAAATGATGGCAGATTGAGTTTTTTTTCATAAAATATATGACCACCTAAGTATAAGTGTAGCCACAATCAGCTGACAAAAAACTTTAGAAATCGAGGCGATTTTAAGGGTAAGGAAGTAGAGCTGAAACAATTAGTCAATTGATCATTTAATTGATGGAAAATAATCATTAGTTACAGCCCTACAAGGAAGCATTCTGGTTCATGATAAATCATATAAATTGGTTTGAACCCACGCTAAAATGTTATTTTGATATAAAACAACAACTGTAGATCTATCACTGTAAATAGCTCCAATGATTAAGACTTGTGGGCCTCACAACATTTACATATTTATCTTCTGCTGGCTCAACTCATTGCTCTGCTTACACACACACACACTCACACACACACACACGCCCACACACACGCCCAGATGTGTCGACAGCTTTCTGAACGGGAATGTACACTCATGAGTCATAACTAGAGCCGCTCAGGTTTACTATTGGAGAATGATAGATTACAGTGGTAGTTACGATGGGTGGTACTTGTCACCAAGATTCACACAGGAACACACACTTGCAATCTTAAGTGCAAACTCTCCCAGAAACTGCAGAGAACATGGGCTCACCAGGGCTGCTTCTTTAAAGTTTGACATGATGTTTTTCTCTGTTTATTGTCTGTGAAACAAACGATCACAGGATTTCTGTGAGAGGCCGCCGATATTAAAACCCCTGTCCTTTATTGGTATCTATACTTAGAGGTAGTTACGTTTTTCTGTTGCCTGTTTGAAACTTTAATGAATCTGGGACCACAGGTTGTTGTAGCTGCGATTAACTGGGCATTTCTTGGTTTGTTTTCTTCTATTTCTCATTTTCATTACACTCTCTTTTAGACACATATCCGTGCTGTCATCTACACTTGCAAACTCTTTTCAAGTTTCTTAAAACAAAGTGATGCATGTAAAATTCTTGAAAATGAATTTGCATCCTTGAATGTAATTGATTTTTTAAAGGCATGCGATGTCTCTCTGGGTGTCTCTCTCTCCTATAGCAAAAAGTCCAACTAAGAAGGCTCAACAGCAGTTGGTCATTGTAACCAGCAGGGGCGATTCTAGGATGAGACCTTTAGGGGGGCTAAGCCCCTAATGAGAATGTGACACGGATATAGTGCATGCAAAAGTGTTAACCGCCCCCCCCCCCCCCCAGCTACTGAACAACAATGTTTTTTGACATTATTAACCCTATTATGGAACCAAACCTGACACTTTATAAGTCACAGTAATAACAACCAATTTGACACAATTATCTAACATTCAGCAGTTTTAGTTGCTTACGTTTCAATTTGGGTTCTAATCCAGAGTCATGAAATTACCAACTTCTTCTCTGGGGACTACCAACATTAAACTTCACAACCGCACTCCTGCTCTCCCTCTGACAGATCAGATAGAGACTCAGCCAAAGGCGGGTGTCTGGCACAACCACCTCCGATTGGCCAACACTACATTCCTGTTGACCCTTTCCTTGACTGGGTTACAGGTGCATGGCATTGGCGACAGACACACAGGATATTAAACCTGTTGCAAGCCCTTTGAACATGTAATTGTTGGTCCACTGTCAGTAACAAACAAGTTCACAAACTCTCACTTTGAAGCACCAAAATTGATAAAAAAAACAGTTTTTTAATATTATAATTGCTTAAATTTTTAGATTAAATTTAGGGGCTTGAGCCCCCCTAAAAGGGTCTAAAAATGCCCATGATAACCAGTATCACATCCAACCTTTAACAATTTCAGTTTAGAGCATAAAACACCTCTTTGAAAGTCATTTAAAATATTCTACGTCATAGTTTGATTAGTTAGAAGATGCATGGCACTCTGCAGCTCCGTTCTGTGATCCCAGGCTTCACTGCAGCATCTGCCCACTCATGAGGGCCCTTAAAGCTGCTGCACCCTACTAGCGTGACTCCTCCTGGGTGGGTGGGTGGGTAGGTGATCCAATGGCTTCAGTCCTAATCCTTAGATTTATCATCGCCAGTGTTGCTGTTGTATAAATGGGCAGATTCTTGATGTGGTGCTGTTGTTAGAATGGCTGGATTTGTCCTAGCCGCAGGCAGCATTAATGCTAATCAGGTGCAGTCAATGGCTAAATAGCAAACAGCCACATTACACACGCTTGTCTTTGATTTACAATTTTCACCTCTAATTTTCTCCTTCAAAGGTAGTCGGTTGAAATTTCACGTCTATAGATACATCATGCGTTATACATTGTTATTAGCATTGCAGGAGTCTTCCACTACATGAGAGGGCTTTTTGCATGCATGTTATGCAGATCAGTTTGCAGTTTAACGGAATTAGCTCCTCTAAAAAAACATGAAATAAGATCCCAATCCTTAATAGACTGATTTTATTCTCAAATATTTCAAGAAAAAGTCTGGATATATTCAATACTTTTGTTATTGTCAACTAATTTAAAAAAAGAAAAGACTAAAACCAGCTATGCAAATATCCAACCAACAAGAATAGACTGTATCAGAAGCCTCATAGAGCTTAATCCTCTGTGCCAAAGAGCTTTATTGTTTATCAAAAAACTATTGAAAACACAATGACTTCCGGGGAAAAGATGAATCACGCTTTGACTACTCAGTTAATATTTGCACAATACATTACAGCATTATACTTTAAATGTAATTAACATTTTATTTTTCTTCACATTAACAACGATAGAAAACATATTGGTAGTGGTTAGATTTATACTTTAATGTTTGTATTTTTAAACGGCAGTGTTGGGAGTAACAGCGTTTAAGTATAACGGCGTTACTAATGGCGTTATTTTTTTAGTAACGGAGTAATCTAATTACTTTTCCCATCGTTGCAACACCGTTATCGTTACTGAGAATGTAAAGTGCCGCGTTACTACAATTTGGTTGAATGAAACGCGAGGTGTCAGGCTTTGGCTACACATCAGCTGCCTGGAGAGAGCAGGGGGGGTGAGGATGATGACATTGTTGCAAATGCAATGATGATTGGCTGGGTGAGCAGATGCCCTGCTCACGCTGTCTCACCGCACGCTCTGACTACCACTAAACACAAGACAGCGGCAATGGCAACGAGCCAGGGAAATTCAAAGGTAGCCTTCTTGAACTGGAATTACCGGCATTACTTTTCGTTCATTGAAATTAAAGGCAAGAATGTTTATGTAACATGCACGCTATGCCCAGGAAAATTTATTTATTTATTTATTTATTTTTTATATGTTTTTATTTCTATGCATATCATATGGCAGGCTGCAATCTATTGAGTTCAAATAAATACCAAATGTTCTAAAATACTGTATATAGTGTTTTTAGTTAATATACGTTAATTGACGTTAAAGATGTTGGAGAACGTAATAGCATAGAACATAAAAAATAACGTCACAGTTACTTTGCTGAGTAACTAATTACTTTTACAATGTGGTAACTGAGTTACTAACTCAGTTACTTTTTGGGAGAAGTCATTTGTAACTGTAGAGATATTGCAAGTTTGGCTGGGGTTGCTGGAGTGTAAACTTCAGAGCTGCTATTTTTACCCTAAACCCTGATATAGTAACAAGTTAGCTCCCACACAGTGGATACTCCAGTCTTGAACAGGTACCTTTCTTACATATCCTATACAGTAACCCCACAAAATGTAAGTAAGCTAGTTAGCCAGGCATCGTTTGCATCTTAGAGCATTCAAATACACAGTTTAATCCATTCCTTACACGTTGCTCTTGGGTTTTTGGTTTTGGATTAAAAATAAATCCAAAGCTTGACAAGGCTGCCATGTCATAGTTACCGTTGCTTGTAGAGGAGGAAAAAAGACCCGATAACAGTTTCTAGATTCCTCTGGATATTTTCTATAATTAATTATTTCTGACTCCTCTCTTCTTCTTCTTTTCTGCCTCCATTCATCTCCTCCCTAATTTTCTCTCTTTTCTCTCATTCCTCACTCATGTCTTCTCTCTGACTGTGCACCTGCCTCTCTTCAAACACCCCCCCCACCACTACTTACTACTTCCCTCCTCACCCTCTGCTCAATTCCTTCCTCTGTTGTCTACGCCTCCGTGTTCTCTGCCTTCCTGAAAGATTGTGTGAGTTTGCATGAACAGGCCCACTGATGAGATCAATTATCTATCAGCAGTCACAAAAGTATTGATTGAATACCCCCAACACATACACACACACACACACACACACACACACACACACACACACACACACACACACACACACACACACACACATGTCTCTCTCTGCACTGCAGTGCTCCTTTGTCTCATAGGCCTTAGGGAAATCGGAGGCTCTCTAAGAACACTGTGAGCTCGATTGTGTTTGTGAAATGTTCAAGTCATGTTCTAAAATGGGAGGTGTGTGTGTGTGTGTGTGTGTGTGTGTGTTTTATCTCTCTCCGTCTATAAAGCTTGAAAGCCTCGTCCCTTTCCCATGGGGTTACGCATCATGGAGATGGCTATTATTCTTTTATCATTCGGCTTTTTGTTGTCATTACACATTGCTCTTTCCCTCTCTAACCCAGCGACCTCACACTTCATTCTGTCCCCCTTTCTCTATACGTTTGATGCCCCTTCTCTTTTTTTTTCTGCCTCATCACTCTACTTTTTGCTCCCCAGCAGAGGTGAGGTGTTTTATAGGTTGTTTGTTAAAGCGTAAAAGCATAACAGGCTGCCCCTTCGTTTCCTCTTCCCTGCCTTCCCCGGCCCACTGGGGAATCGTTGGAGTGCAGCTTTTCCTTCTTTGCCATTCTTCTATTGCATGATTTAAAAGCAGTGGCTGTGTGATGCATGCATGAGTGTGCGCATATACACACACAGACTCCCCAGAGCGCTTAATGGCTCTCTTCTCCTGCTATTTTTCATTCTTTCACCCAAAAACAGCAAGAAAGCCTATTCCCACACAGCAGCACAAACACTTACCTAAACGCACATTTAATACAGAATGTCACACATTTTTTTACTCTGTTTTTCACACACATAAACTATGGAGGCGGCGCATTGCTCTGTCTGAACGCTGCATTGGTTTCCCCTCCATTATCCTGCGATTGGACAGTTAATGTTGCAGGAGACGCAAAAAATGCAGGGAGATAGAGGCCTATGGTTTCAACATTTACTTTCCATTTTCCGCACGCACGTACAGATCTTGACGAAAAGCCCTTTTCCTCACACATAAGCACTGGCACACATACCACCACACCAGGAAGTAAGCAGAAAATATATTTGTTTTCAGGCCTATTAATATGTGTATGAAAGGAGAGAAGGCAGTATTTTCCGCAGCCTCTCCTCAGACACAGCCAATTATTGCACAGAAACCTCTCTGTCGTTAATCAGAGCTTCACACCTGCAGTAATCATGCTTGGCTGGATTGTATTATCTTGTAGCATACCATGGGAAGGAAATGCAGCCAGCGCTTTACTTGTGTGCGTGGGTGAAATCAATGTCATATTAATGGAAAATGTTTTAACGATATCAGTGTTTTTTTTGACACACACATTTTTGTGATGTGTAAAACATCTTGATAACACTTTTTTTAAACATCTATCTATTGGTATTATAGAGAGAAAACAAATTCTATAAAATATAACAGAAATAGTTTTACACAAACATTTACATACACAGACAAGAACACACGGTCCTGTACGATAGATAATCAGATTACATAATAATCAAAGTACAACACTGCTCCACATACTTATTGACATGACATTACACCTTAGATTATTAGTTATATCATAGCTAAGAGTTAAGGTAAGAGCCAAGGGGATATTTATTGCCTAGCTTCTACAACAGGGGTCTTTAACGTTTTTTAGGCCAAAGGCCCCTTAGGTGAAAAAGACATGGAGCAGGGACCCCCTTCTACATATATTGTATAAAATAGAGTTGCATATTAAACTTGGCCTACAATAACATGAAGGGCGACCTAAAGCCTTCACACATACCTTTTTATTGTGCATACAATACCATGCTTTTAAAATAAAAAATGCTGGCATATTCATATATTTATGCATCATGTTTTAATGTTAAAACTGGCACAGTGAATCCTTAAACTGTATCTGTGGATGGCTACCATAGCTAGGCCAGCAAGCCTATCATCAGTGTTGTGTACATAAAAAAAAAAAATGTATCTTTACTAATGATATGTTGGATTCATATGAATGTATATATTTTTTTACTATCAAACTATAATTTGAGAGGATTTATACATTTTAGATGTTGATAACACTTTTGGATACAATTTAATGACATTTTGCTTAAAACTCCAAATGTTGTAAAATATCAGTATAATTATATCATCACAAAAAGATTTATCATCACAAAAAGAAGAGAGATGATTTTTTTTCTCCATATATACAGTAATGTGTAATGTACTGTCAGTAATGTACTGTAATTGGAAGGATTAGTTGCTCAACAGAGAAGTAACTGGCAACTTTTTTGACATTAATTAATAGTTGTATATCATTTGCTGAGAAATTAAAAATGCTTGTGATGATTTGCTCAGAAAAAGCCTGGGAGAAGGAAGGAAGGTCCTCTGTCAGGATATAAACTTTATTAACGTAGTCTGCTCCTAAATATATGTTATTTGAAAGTATATAGAAGTACTAGTACAGATAGATAACAGTGTCTTGTAATACCATGTGGGCCAAATGTTTGCATGACATAAAAACAAACTATTTATATGCTACAATATGAATGCTTTCACACCCAGCTCCTGTGAAGCTCAAGTTGCAGAATCTCATTTAAGAGCTTTCTAATCCCCCAGCTACAGTACTGCATATCAGATTTAATTTAACATGAACAATAAAGTCAGCGTGACAGTTATTAATGATTTTATTCAGAATGTAAAGCTCTCGCCTTTCATCCTCACTTGCTCACAGGAATGCTTTGAATGGACTTTGACTCTTTCTCTCTCTCTCTCTCTCTCTCTCTCTCTCTCTCTCTCCACCGTAAGTGCTCTCTCATCACTTTCCCTCGTTATTGTTCTGTCTGACATGATCTAATGAGCCGCTGAAGTAGGGCACACCACCCACTCTCCAAACTGATAAACACTGCTTAGTTTTTGGACAGGTTGTGTCGGCCATTCATGGTTTTGATCATATTCAGGATATAGCATTTACATGGAAAATGAGAAAGCTGGTTATTCATATCCCAGTATGCATGATCATTGCTACAGTGTCCAGTTTTCTGATCGTCTGCCTGCAAGCGTGTCTTTGATTCCTGAACATCTCAGCCACTTATTTTTGTGTCGACAGAGCTACCTCAGCAGTTGATAGTGAACACAGTTTGTGCTGGATGTACAGTAGCTTCTCCATCTCATCACTGGAAATAGAAAATGAGCCACAGTACAATTTACTGGTCAATCGGCATTTCTGAAGTCAGACTTTCCCTTTATTTCAGCATGTTTATCATTATTTACATTATAATAATGATCATTATTTCCCATCATGTTTTCAGTTTAACTGAAATTGCTATTTTCAGCCATTAAAATATAACGATTTCCTGCTTTTGAAGAGTTGGTTGGACAAAAGAAGACGTCACCTAGGACTAAGGAAACTGGCACATTGTACCTCTATTTTCTATTTTTTGGACTGAACTATTAATCAAAACAACAGATCGATAATGAAAGTATTCCGTAGTTGGAGTAGTTTCCTTGTTTCTGTGTGTTCCTCCTAGAGGTCCATTACACTAAGAGGTACACTTAGCAGCTGTCCATGTTCAGTCTTTCTCTCCGAGGAACTTCCTTTTCACCCTCTTCTTGCTTGGCTCCTCCTGACCATTTCAGGCCATCTGGACCACAGTGTGTGTGCAGGGATACACAGCCAACTCTTTTTAAAACAGTATATATAAAGCAGTATATGTCGGCAGAGCAGAGACCTCTATCGGCGAGGGGAGCAAAAGTAGAGCACGACAGTCAAGGCGGTCAAAGAGCAGAGGTTAAAGACGCAGAGAATAGAGGCAGGGAGAGACAAGGGAGGAGAGACTCTGCGGTCTGTTGCCTGGCAACAAAACATCATTCAGTGTGATGGTGTTGGGGCGATAAAAGAGAAAATGGAATGTGAAGAGCAATAGATTGAAGGGGGTTTTGAAGATGTTCACAAGGGTAAGAAGAATGTGGCAAATCACCCATTACTAGTGTTGAGATATCACATGTAATTAACTGTACACAGACAGCTTTTACATTACTAAAACAAAGCAGTCATACATCAGTCACACCAAATTCAGATGAAACGTGTCAGCATTGGCTCCCCTGTTACAGGTCTAAGAACATGTCAACCTTGATCTGACACTGGGAAAGGACTGCAGCCTACACACATATGCACACACACCCAAGGATTTGCAAACACAAAGTCAATGTATTAGCCAAATATAACACATTTCTATATAACAAACCGATCTGCCGCAGTTTGACTCTGCTAAAGTTAGCGTACAGAACGCATTCTGATCGAATCGCAGAGCAACATACAGAGTGCTGAGGTTAGAAATGTGGCTTGCCATTTACCATTTAGGAAGAAAGCCAGCAAGTGTACAGTATTCCCCAGAATGTGAAACCATTTATTTAAGTTGCATGTACGTAGATAGATAGATAGATAGATAGATAGATAGATAGATAGCACTTTATTGTCCGTAGACACGGAAATTTGTCTTGCAATACAAGCTACAACAATTACAACACAACAACCTAAAGACAAAAAGCTAAAAACAAATAGGCATCATTAAAGAAATTTAAATAAAAACATGAATAGATAATTAATTAATATGAGGGGAGCCCTGCCCTGCAAGAGTGGTCTTAAATAGCCATAAATATATAGATAAAAGTGGGGGGGAACTATCACTTCTTTGCCCTCCTGTGTTAATTCAGCAGAGATATTGACAAAATATCTTACAGAGGATACATTCTGTTCTCACTCTTCAACTATCATTACCTGTCCCATTTCGCTCTCATAATGTCTCCTCTCCAATGCTGTTGTCGAGAGAGGTGAGTCAGCAAGAGACGGATAATTGGGGAGATAAGTAGAGAGTGGCAGATGCGAGAAAAAGAAGAAAAGAAATTCAGCATAAAAACATTTTGTTTTACAGTGAAGGGAGTCAGAGGAATCATTGCAATGGCTTGAGTAATTATTGATGATTACAGAAGTGTGGAGACGTTGATAATCTGCAGGGGAAGACTGCTGAGGACAGATATGTTTGTAGGACTCGTACTGCTGTTGTCACATGGAGGTGATGTTTCTGCCTTTGGTTCCTCTTTTTCGTCTGTGATGATAGCCAGCTCTAATGTATTTATGACCTGTTTATTACTGTCTGCCACAAGTCATGGTTTGTCACATGTCTAATTTTAAGCAATTTTCTGTCTCTCTGTCTCCCTCTCAGCTAATTTCCAGTGACGCAGATGGGGCCATTCAGAGGGCAGGCCGCTTCAGGGTGGAGAATGGCTCTTCAGATGAGGTCCATACAACATACATCAGCCTTCTTTCTTTCACTAACCTCAGCAAATAATGAAATGATGGTCATTTTTGAGGCCATAGACTTCCCCTAAAGATGATGATGGTCAGACATCTATAGATGAAGACAAATTATTATTAAATGATATGCCACTAATTTACAGTAACTTAAAGGAATAGTTTGACATGTGGGATATATTGTCTTTCTTGCTGAGAGTTGGATAGAAGATCCATATTAATCTCATGTCTGTACCTAATGCCAGGAGATGATTAGCTTAGTTAGCATAGCTATCCTGGCTCTATCCAAAAGTTTGCCTGCCAGCCCCTCTAAAGCTCACTCATTACCACCTCATCTTGTTTGTTAATTCTGTACAAATAAAATGAACTTTATTGTTTTATGGGGAGTTACGTGCTGGAACTATTACTCTCATGGAGCCATTGATCTTTTCTGACTTTTCTCCCATTGTTGCCTTTTAATAGTTATATGCAGGATAGTTTACTTTTTCTGTTGGTAAAAATGATTTATCAAATCAAGCAATCTGTGACATTTTGGAGGGGGAAAATCACGAGTGGCAATTTTTTGCCCCAGTCTGCCCCTGCCTGGGGTCACGTACTGGCTTGTTAACTTAGTTGCATTAGTTGCAAAAAATATATACACAGGCAAAGAGAAGAATCAGGATTTTTGATACTGTATTTAATATGAATCTCCTTCACCAGATCTCCAAACATCATTGTCATAATTGACTGTAGACTGACATTTCACAGCCAGCTTCCTGTCTTATGTCCTTAAAGTCATATGACTAGACGAACATGACAAGTTTCAGTTTCTTCAGTTAACTAACATCACGCTTAACAACCTTAGTATATTCTACTCAGTACAGTTTTAATCATTCCCAGCTGCAACATGATCTTTGTTGTTCTATGTCAGTTTAAAAAACCACAGCTAGAGTATGTCTATTGTGGTCCCCTGTCCTAATGTGATTCACACCCTTGCTTATGTCTCACCTCTTGGTATGGATTATTTCCATCATGACAAAAACAGTAACCGCAAAACGACTAACAGTAACTCACTGTGGGTGTGATTTCCTGACCAGAGTATTTTAATCAGTACTGCTGCATTGTGCTACTGTTTTTTTTCCAAAGGGAAGACTGCTGTGACTCAAGGTGTGTGTGTGTGTGTGTGTGTGTGTGTGTGTGTGTGTGTGTGTGTGTGTGTTACAAACAGGCTTTGGACTACACGCCAGGAACCTGGAGGAGAACCGATGTCCATCTGGAGAATCCAGAGTACCACACCAGATGGTTCTTTAAATACTTCCTGGGAAAAGGTCAGTGTTGCTCGTTTTTTTTTTTTTTTTTTTTAACACACACATGGTGTAAGTGTGAGATAATGAGAGAAATACACAGTGTGAGGGAGAGCCTTTGAGATGCAGAAATAAAAAATCCTCTGTTTCTTCCCTGGTCCACAGGACACTTCTTATCTTATGAAGTCAGCCTTGTCCTCACACTGCACTGCTCTTCATTCAAGGCCAAAACTTGTTAGCATCCAGCCATATCCCCACTGAGAGTCTAATCCCATACACTGTCCAGGGAGGAAGCCCATTGAGGACACACAGCCTCACCACCACTAGACAGAGCATGCCTCAAACAGATAATGCATTAAGATTGGACTGCCAGCTTCTGAAATGAGCCCAGGCTAGCAGGAGCCATTCACAGGAGCAGTCTCTGCTATTGTTGAAAAAAAAAAAAAAAACATTAGAAGCGGTCACCTGCTCCTCCACCTTTCTGACCCTCATCATCTCGCCATCCTCATTAATACCCCGCCTGTTCTCAGGCTCGGAGTGGAGGCGGCACAGAAAGTTGTGCAACAAAAAGATCATTGTCCGGGTTTCTTTACCGTGACTCGAATTAGGAGGAATGCCTTCTGCTTAAAAGGAACGAGCCCGAGAAGCATGGAGATAATTGTGAAGGAACGTTGGACAGCAAGACCAATGCCTTTTCTTCTGTAGCCAGGGTCTAATCATGGTACGGCATGGGCAGTTTAAAATGAGCCATGTCTCCAGAAAGTTGGCTCGACCTGTTTGGACTGCAGCTGAGCCATCTGTGTGTCACAGCCTGAGCAGAGCTAGAGACTACATCGTACAACACAACGCATTATGAACTCTAGGCCAATTATATTAACATATCCACTTCCTGTCTAATGAAGCATCCAATACAAAGACTTGAATTCTTAATTTCTTGATGATTAAGTGAAGAAAAGCAAAACAGTTTGACCTCGTTTGTTTGCCCGTTGTCTTGCATCGGATATGAAGACAACTCCTGATTGATTACAATGTGCTTTCTTCTCACACGGAGAGAGCTCAAGCTGTCTAAACTAATAAGTACATAATTGCAACCTTACCTTGCAATGTCATTGCTCACCTGAAGCATAAAAATATGGTTAATGGAGAATAAAGAGAGATAAAAACCAAATAGAGGAAGAAAATGAAATTATGGAAAAAGAGACATGACATGAGAGAAAAAGAAAGCATCAGAGGAGGACAAAGAAAGGGACAGCAATGCAGACAGAGATCCTGCGTCTAATTGGGTTTGGAGGTCTGTTGAGCATTGTTTCTGACGATGTTACCCTGTCAACCGAAGAAGCAGAGGCATGAATGTGTGACTCTGCTTTTGAGATCTTTGTCTGTGCCCATGTCACACACAGAGAGAACTGGGAGTGTGTGTGTGTGTGTGTGTGTGTGTGTGGGGGGGGTTAATGAATGGGAGAAAAGAATAAGTAGGAAGGAGAACAAAAAGGCCAAGAACCACAGGCCAAGACACCACAAGGGGATAAAAGGGGGTGATGAATACCTACAGAATAAGAGATAAAATATTCTACCTAAATAAGTAAAACTAAAACATCAGTCTTCTGATCATTCTTTGTGTGAGTATGTATGATTGTATCTGTATTATTATCTCTCTCTCTCTCTCTCTCTCTCTCTCTCTCTCTCTCTCTCTCTCTCTCTCTCTCTCTCCCTCAGTCCACCAGAACTACGTGGGTACAGATGCAGAGAAGAACCCCTTCTACCTGTCAGTCGTCCTCTCGGACCAGAACAACCAGCGGGTTCCTCAGTACAGAGCCATCCTCTGGAGAAAGTCGGTGAGTTCACCATTTGCACACCGGGTGGAACAAGTCACGCAATTAAAAGTCGCTATACCACAGTGTAAGAAATACTCCATAACAAGTAAAATAAGTTTTTGACATCTCGTAACGCTGTGAAGCAGTTTTTTTTAAATGTGGGTCCTGGTTTTGTTTATCATAGGACACATGGACACATGCAAAAAGGCAGAGAAAAAGAAGTACGCTAGCTAGTAAACATGGATGTAAACAATGCAGGATTTAGAATCTGCTTTTGCAGCTGTTTTATGAGGAAGGAAATGCATTCAACACATTTGTCAAACCTAAAGGATACACAAAATGCATTTTATGAATGTAAACATATCTGTTGTTTACATATCTGTTGTTTGCTCACAAGAAAACTCCACACGGCTCCTTTAAATACAAGTACAGAAGTACAGTATTAGCAGCAGCACAGCTGTGACTGTGTACATAATTATTATACTGTTCATTTGGATGCATCAGTGTGTAAGTAGCATTTTACAAATGGGGTCAAGCCCCTCCAAAAGGCCACAAGATAAGATGAGAGTAAAAAACAACAGCTGTAAATGGCAAAAAGCAAAATATAATAAGTTAACAGACTTGCATGTTGGGTGGGGGGTGTCATGAGATGATTATTATTGAGGTATAAAAAAAGGAAAAAACAAGTTCTGCTATACAAAGTTGCATTTTTCTCCAATATTTTTTTTTAACGAAATAATGGATAGTTTTACCTCTTTGGGCCTTGAAAAGTCATCTAAATGCAACCATCTGAGAAGCTGAGGGGGGAAATCTTGTTGGAGTAAAATGTACAGTATTTCCCTCTGAAATGTAGTGGAGTAGAGGTATAAAGTTGCATAAAATGTAAATACTCAAGTAAAGTATAAGCACCTCATTGGCTCATAGGATCTTTATTTTCTACTGAGTACACAGTTGTAGGTTGTACTTTAGGTGTATTTAAATATAAGGTGGCACAAAATGGCATGTTGAGGGACTATGTTACTCATTATTGTGTGTTTGTAGTGTGGTGACTCAGCTTCATGACGAAGATAGCTTGGATTTAATTTTGGCCTCCAGCCTCATCTGGAACTTGATTAGGTGCACCTCCGCTGCCTGATCACATTGATTTGTCTTCTGTCAGACTCTAACTGGTACAGGATGTTATTGTTGTTGTAACAGAACAACTTTGTTTGGCTTGAACTGCTCTGGTTTAATTTGGTTCTCTGTATTTATTGTATGAAAATATGTCGCAGGCTGTGAATTTCTTTTGGCTAATACTGAGTTTGCTGGATATTCTTTTAGAAATGAGCAACAGTGCGACAGGTTAGAGCAAGTGACTCCTCAGAGAAAAGAGTTTGTAATCCCTGATCTGTGTCATTCTTGTTCGCTCAGGGCACTCTGAAGATCAGCCTCCCCTACAGCCCGACTAAAACACTATCAGTCAAGTCCATCCTAAGGTGAGAAGTGCAGCCCGAGGCTCTACAGACGGCACAGTTCATTCACTCTATACAATACTTGTATGAAAATTAATATTTTTGGTTATCACATGCTGCTGCTGAGACATGAAGACTACGGATGTGATTGACAGGAAATCAAAGCCTCAAATTTGCCTAATTAGCATAAAAGTGGCATTTTCTTATGTCCAATGCACACAAATACACACACAAGTATACTGATAGTATGTTTCACAGTGTTTACTGTTGTGTATGTGCAAGCATATTTGCCACCAAGCTGCTTGTGTGTATGCTATTTTAACAACATATGATCATACCTACATGGAGATATTAAAGTCATTATATTGTTTTAAGTCTCTAGTGGGGTATGATAATATTCTTTTCGAATAAGATACAGACATGCAGATTGGTCTCTGTATGCTTGCATATTTACACATCATTAAACACACAACAATGAAACATACAATACACTCCAAATCCTCCTCACTTATGTGAACAGCTTTTACAAGGCCTTTATCAAATAGTGTAGGTATGATGAATTTATTATTTGAATCAGACAGACATTTTCAGTGTAGTTGTGAAGAACTGAAATGTAATTTGCTTTTGTCGGCCATCAGTTAAGGGCTGCAATTAGCAATTCTTTTCATTATCATTTTGTTTATAAAATGTTAGAACATTTATAAAAAAAGAAATGCCATTATAATTTTCCAGAGCACAAGGGGACATATTTATGTTGCTTGTTTTGTCTGATCAATAGTTCAAAACGATATTCAGTTAACTATAATATATGACAAAAAAAGCAGCACATCCTCATATTTAAGAAGCTGAAAGCAGAGAATGTTTAGCTATCCTAATTTTTACTGTTTTACCAGCTCAAACATATAAAAGTAGCCCAATCGCTGAGAAAAATACCCAATCTGACAAAACATATCTTTAACATTATGTTTCCAGTAGCAGATTTCGTAACCGACAGGTAACAGGATATAACAAGATGCATGAAACAGGAGATTGAAGATTATAAATTCCTCGGGCTGAGCGGCATCACCGCTCAAACTCTGAATGAGGACAAATGGTACAAACATGAGGAGAAATCCTCGCTCATTTTTCTGTGTAACCCCTTTGGGCCATTTGTCTTTCATCAATACTATAGTACCCCTTTTTCTTTTCTTTTTATTACTACTTCCTCCACTGGTGGCCGGCTGTGGCTCAGGTGGTACAGCGGCCGCCTACCAATTGGAAGTTGGTGGTTTGATCCCTGGCCCTGCAGTCCCATGTCAAAGTGTCCTTGGGCAAGACACTGAACCCCAAATTGCTACCCAATGCTGTGCCATCGGTGTGTGAGAGCGTGTGAATGTTTATCTGATGAGCAGGTGCCACCTTGTAGGCAGCCTTGGCCACAGTGTATGAATGTGTGTGAATGGTGAATGGTTCCTGTACTCTGTAAAAGTGCTATGAGTAGTCGTTAAGACTAGCAAAGCGCTATAGAAATACTGTCCATTTATATTAACTCCTCATTTTCTTTTTCTTCTTCTTCTCCAGTGCAATGAACATGGACAGGTTTGAGAAAGGCCCCAGGGAGATCCTCAACCCGGAGATTCAGAAGGTGAGATTTAGAACATCAGCCAGCTCTTATTTAAATCCATTTCATGCCAGGCATGATCAGCAGCATCTAAACTGTATACTATCCTCAGGCTGGAGTGCTTGTCATTGTGAATAATAATTGTTGTATCCTCTTTCCTCAGGATCTGCTGGTGTTGGAGGAACAGGAGGTATAGGATGATACTGCTCTCGCAGTACAGTTTAGCTTATTCATTAATTGGTTATGGTAGCGATCATTTGTTTTCAAGGATAAAGACTACAGTACTTATTTTATGTCCTTTCCAGTACAACGTAGAAAAGCTTTTTTGCACACCTCTTTTGTCGGGCAGGTGCGTAGGATATTATCAAAAGTAGCAGATCAGGAGCTTTAGAAAGAGTCCCGCACGCTGACCATTACGCAAGGAATAATTTATTTAGAAAATAAATATTGGTCTTAGACATTCATCAGGTATGTCCTTTCCAGTAACCTTCACATACTGTACCCACATATAACATATATCCAAATGTTTGATTCTTTATTGACTCTATCTGGTAAAAGTATCTGCCATACTTGCAGCTTGCAGGAAAAAAATATTAAATATATCTCCAACTACAGTTTATTATTTATATTAATTACTTTATTCATTCATTTGTATTTGTCTCATGTTATTGTACAGTAAAAGCATGCTATTAATACTGTCTTCATGTTGTGTAAATACTCCCTCTGTATATCTTTGTTCTTATTTTTCCATAAAGACTGATAATTAGCAGTTTAAATACCGTTTTATGTATCTTTTGCATTATATTTCTGACAATAGCAGCACTGTATGTTAATAGACCGTAATATTAAATGCATGAAATGTAAATTATTTCATAATTGTAACCCAGCTATAATTTTGTAGGGTTCAGTCAACTTTAAATTTGGCGTCCTGTTTGCCAAAGACGGACAGCTCACAGATGACGAGATGTTTAGCAATGGTAAATCTCTCTAACTTTTTTCAATGTCCAAAACTATTAAAGGGATGGAAAGCACTATGTTGCCAAGAGTGAGATGAGAAGATCAATACCATTTTCATATCTGTCCATTTAATATGAAGCTGGAGGCAGCAGCCGGTTAGTTTAGCTTAGCATAAAGACTGGAAACGGGGAAACGACTACAGTAGCCTGGTTCTGAACACAACAAAATCCGCCAACCAGCATCTCTAAGGGTCTCTAACATGTTATATCTCATTTATTTACTGCGCCTAGCCAAGTAAAAATCTGGCACGCATCTCCCCCTGCTTGTTGTTTTTACACGTTTTTCATACAGATTGAACAAACAAGATGGTAATTAGTGATCTTTAGAGGTTTTTCCATGTGGATTTTATTACTTTAAGACAGAGCCGGGCTAGATGTTTTTCCTTGTTTCCCGTCGTGCTTAGGCTAAGCTAAGCGGCTGCTGGTGTTAGTTTATTATTTAGTGTAAAAACATGAGAGTGCCATCAATCTTCTCATTTAAGTCATGGATGGAAAGCGTATAAGGGTATTTCGCAATATGTCAAGCTATCCCTGTATCAAAACAAAATGTACTGCAATAGAAGATTTCCGCTAAGTCAAAAGTCCTGTGTTTGTTGGTTTCAGAGACGGGAAGTGAGAGCTTTGATAAGTTTCTCAATCTTCTGGGTGATTCCATTACACTGCAGGGATGGGCAGGTTACCGTGGAGGGCTAGACACCAAGAGTAAGAGATCTGCTGAATGACGTATTGGCATCATTTTAAAGTAAAAGGCCTTTGATTTTGCCAATTACCTTTGTCATTCGCTTTTCACCTGCAGATGACACTACAGGGATTAAGTCCATCTACACAGTGTATCAGGGCCATGAGCTCATGTTCCATGTGTCCACCATGTTACCCTACTCTAAAGAGAATAAGCAGCAGGTGGGTGTCTGCATGTGTTTTTGTCCTGTTATATAGTTTACATTTTTAGCCACCCTAGGGAAGTGCCAATGTCGGTCCACCACTATGTCCCAGATTGGAATATCTCAACTACTGGATGGATTGACATGAAATTTGGCTCTGCCATTCAGGATCCCCAAAGGATGAATCCTATAGACCTTGTTGATCCCCTGACTTTTCCTCTAGCTCCACCATGAGGTTAACATTTGCGGTTTTGAGTAAATGGTTCAACACCTATCAGATGGATTGCCATTAGGTTTGGTTCAGACATTCATGTTCCCCTGAGGATGATTTAAAATCTTAATTTCACTTCTCTTTCACCACCAACTCTGCCCAAAGATCAGACCCCTTTGGTTGTGCTATATTAAAGAAGTTGCAGAAACTTTAATTGCACAGCAGTCACAGGTCTTCATCTCTCTGTCATTTAGCAGAGAAAAGCCTCTACTTTAACAGCACTCTGATAGGAGGCCAGTACAATGGCAGCCAACATGGCTAAATGTTCTCAATATAGGAAGAAAAGGAGAAGAAAGGACGTTAGTGCTTTACTGTAGAGCTCCATTCAGTAATGCCAATATTAGTGCGTATGATTTAAAAGGGCTGCTCCTTGGCAGATCTAACACGTAATTGGATTTCTTCTTAAGATAAAAAAAAAAAGACATTCATGGCGGTCAAAAATAAGGAACAGTCTGTGCTCGTACTGCATGTGAGTGTGGCTGCTCGTCTATTGCTTGTCTCCCATCCACCTGAGAGGCAAAAACTGTGAGATATGATTGTATTTCACACCTGGGCGCAGAGTCACTCTGCAGTGTATAGTCAGTTCAGTTTAACTGGTGAAGTTGTACTGTAGTGTTAATTTCACTCCAAAGGTGTTGGATATAAAGAAAATCACCTGTTAAATATTTATTCTCCTGTTTCCTTTTCAGAACTGTTAACTTATGTAATTTATTACAACAACTCACTGAAGAATATTACGGCAGTTGGATTGTTGTTTGCACTATTTAAGAGTCAAATGTAGTTATTGCAATACTGTATTGCATTTTCCGTAGGTTTGTGTGTTGGTATTGTGTGTGTGAGCAAATATAGATGAATATGTGAATATATGTAGTATTTGTGTCTATGTATGTATGTATGTATGTATGTATGTATGTATGTATGTATGTTTGTATGCAGTTGTCTGGATTTTATCTTGGGGGCAGGAGGGGTATTGTACTTACATTTATCAGGTGCACAGAAACACGACTCCAAATGAATGCTAATTGTGTGTCTGCTGGATGTGTAAAAGGCAATTGTGTGCTAAGATACAGTTTGCTGCTCTGCCCCTAAGTGACCATAAAATCAATTAATCCCGGTTTAAAGACAGTTCCTGTCTCGCACGCATGAATCACAGAGTACTGAGGTTAAGTTGCGGTTTTCTTCCTCATCTTGTGTCCCTTTATGTCCTCTCTGGCAGGTGGAGAGGAAGAGACACATTGGAAATGACATTGTTACCATAGTATTCCAGGAAGGGGATGACGCATCGTCGTCCTTCAAACCGTCTATGATCCGATCGCACTTCACCCGTATCCTTCACACCTACAATGATTGTCAGAGAAATGAAGTGGTAATCAGCGTCATGTTGAGCAAAGCTTCTGCGATTGAACAGATATCACATCAGCCCTGTAACACTAAAAATACATGGATTGCTATTCTGTCTGCTATATAATCAGTATTTCCTTCACTTCACCTCCAGATATTTTTGCATTAGTTAGGTATAATAGCCAGAATGACAGTTACAGGTGAGTCCTTAGATTAATGTTGTATGTGTATGGTGTTCCAATCCAGAACTGTTTTTGAACTTCTCGACTGAAAAGTTCTGGCTACTTGGTCCTCTTGATTGTTTCTGTGATTTAAAAAAGTAGTAGACTTTACTTTGCCATACTGTGTGACATGCTCTACATCCGTTGTAAGTGTAAGAGAGATGTTATATATCTTCTCTTTGTCACAGGTTGAAGATATTCTCAGAGGAGAGTGTTCCACTGTTTGGACCTCCTCTCCCATCTCCGCCTGTATTTACTGATCACCAAGAATTCAGGGACTTTTTATTAGTCAAATGTAAGTAAATAAAACAAAGAAAATGAGAACATGGCCAATACATGCACCATCCCTGTTTCCTTTTTTCCTAATGTGATCTCGCTTCATCTCCTGCAGTAATCAATGGAGAGAAAGCCACACTGGAGACGCCAACGTTTGCCCAAAAGCGTCAGCGGACCCTTGACATGTTGATCCGCTCGCTGTACCAGGACCTCATGCCTGACCTGCACAAGGTACCGCACAGCTGCACTGCTAATTACCTAGTCTAGTGTCTTGTTCATTCTTGGATAGACATACTTTTTTGTCCATCCAAGTTGTCTCCTCCTTGTCACTTCAGTCCCTGGTAGTGACTGTAGCCACTCCTGAGTTGTGTTCTTCTGTTTTCCACTGCAGCCCTCAGTCTGCCGCCGCATACTGCACCACACCGACTGGATATTACTGCAATGCTGACTTTCTCAGCAGGGCTCTCTCTCCTCACATCACTTTTGTTCCTATTTCTCTTGTTTTCTTCTCCCCTCCTTTCACTGTTGCTCCTAACACTACTTAGTTCTCACTGTGTTAATACTGCCGCTGTTCTCACCCACCTGCCAGGGTCAGTCTCTAAGACCCCTTTCTGCTTTCTTTTTCTCTCTCTGTGTTTCTGTGCACGTTGGTGTTCCACGTTTAGGTTCCTTTTTCTCCTCAGAACATGTTAAATCGGCGGTCCTTCAGCGACGTGCTGCCTGAGTCTCCAAAGTCGGCACGCAAGAAGGAGGAGGCACGGCAGGCCGAATTTGTCAGAATAGGGCAGGTAAGGAAGAAGAAAAAAAAAAGCACACACACACACACACACACACACACATACATACACACACAAACCAAAAGTATTACCAACCAACCAGAGCTCTGCAGTAAGAAGGCAGAAACACATGGAAACCAAGATACACAAACACAACTAAGAAACCTAAACACATGCACATGTAAGCACAAAAAAACGTTGAACTTTGTTATCATTGAACACACAGTAATATCAGCAGTTATTCAACTTGTCGGTCAATGTAAATTTTTTTACATACATTTATAAAAATGATATTCACCTTTCGTAGTTGCCTCAATTTTAAAATGTTTTAACAGAAGAAATCATGTCACTTTTACATATTATATATTTCATTATTGTAATTTAATATTAAATTCAGGATAGGTTCGGTGTTGGGGGACAAAATCATCAGTCCATGTTTTGTGCAGAAATGCATTGTACACGGCTTTATCAGTCTATAATGAAATCAAGTGGGTATTTTCCAAATGTAGTCTTTTTAGTGACCCTTATAGACACTTATTTGCCAGTGCATTTTTCAATATTCATACAATGTTGAGCCAAATAGAGAAACTGCGGGGCGTTAGCAGTGCTGCAGACATCTCTCTCATATGTGAGGAAGATCTGTGACTCTTTATACTTGGATACAGTAATTTAAGAGCTGCAATTCCAGACGAACAGCTAAGTGAACTGGACACCTCCTTTCAGGAGGATCAGGATGAAATAATATACTGTAGGAACTCTGGGCTGATGTAATCACCATTACACCACTGTTCTGGGTGCTGACGTAACTATCATTATACAGGAACAAAGACCAAAGAACAAAAAAAAGAGAAGTGCGTAGAGAACTGTCCGAGGGGCTAAACCTAGATGACCTTTGGCTTTATGGAAATAATTTGTTTCAAGTAATTTGTGGGGTATTAGATATTCTATAGACAAATGTGTGGCCTATTGTGAACTGAAGCCTGTTGTGCTAAAACTCAAGAAGGTCTGGTTTATAGGTCTCAGTCTACTTTGAAAATAAACACTTGGTGGGTATTTTCCATTGCAGCTGCACACTGTCAAACAGACTGCTCGAAGAAATTAGGTTAGCGAAGTCGGTACCTTTTTTGAATTAGTTCATTGAGATATATGTGTATGCTACTAAATTAATTCTGTCTCTGTTGTTTCTTTTGTTTATCTTCAGTTGCTAACCCTTGTTCTTGTTGTTACTGATTGTTTTCTACCTGGTTTCTCTTGCTCGTGTCGCTCTCTGCTCATAAACACAAAGCCGAGGCCTCGACACATTGTGCTGTAAAGCGTGAAAACAAAGGAAGGCAGACGTGTCAAGTCATTGATTATCCAGTTTTGAAGAGACAAGGTGTTTGTCCTCAACTAAACTGACTCTCTCAATGTGTAATACACATTGTACACAATGATTTCCTGTTGTCATGGATTCCTTTTTTATGGATATTTTCTCACGGATGACAAAGTACACTGCACTACCAAGTCATTGTTCTGTTGGTTGGTATTGATTTCATTATCTCCAGATTGCTTGTTTATGCAGATATGTAAATAGAAATGCCTCACTCTGCAGCTGGCTGCTGCTTGAGCGTTTGTGTACACTGTATTCTATTTGAGATTTAAAGCAATTACACCTTTTTATTTATTTTGTAGTAGGCTATGCAGTTCGGGACTACCAATACAATAATCTGTCTGCTTGTTCAGGTACACATTCAGCTAGTTGGAAGGAAACGAACACACCATTATAGGCCTGTTTAGTAAGATGTGATAGCCGCATTCCTACACTTATAAAACGCAATTCAATGTGGAAGTAATCTTGAAGTAATCCAAGTATTCAGAATACGTTACTCAGATTGAGTAACGTAACGGAATACGTTACAAATTACATTTGTGGGCATGTATTCTGTATTTTGTAACGAAATACGTTTGGAAAGTATCCTTCCCAACACTGGTTATGCATTTATATGCACGATTCACATGCAGTTCATGCAGGGTCCATGATTTGAAAGTCTTGTCCAGACATTGTCCAGTGTTTAAATATTAAGCACATTATTTATTTTAAGAAGTGATCAGTTACTTTAAGTGTAGGTGTAAAATGTGTGCAACCTAAAGTGGTACATGGCACACTCAAGTACAATTATACGGTACTTGTACTTTAATGGAGTGTTTCCATTTAATGCCACTTTATGCTTCTAATCCACTACATTTCAGAGGGAAACATTTTACTTTTTACAAAGCATGGGACACAATTAGAGAAAACCTGTATATATGTGGGGCTCCGTGTTACGTTTTAGATGTCCAAGAGTTGGTAGCCGTTTCACCAAAGATGTATTTCTCCTCTAAACTCGTCAGCTTGTTTCATTTAAATCAGTTTAATCACTTCAAGGCCAAAAGTGGTAAACTTATCCAATATTTCATCAGCAAAAAACAAAAGATTAGAGAAAAGTCTGAAAAATGAATAAAAATGTATGTTTCCGAATTTCATTTTTTTCTTCTTTCCTACCTCATTAATTACTTTACGACCCATCAGATTTATTTTGTGACCCTTTGGCGGGAGGCCAAACCCTAGGTTGGGAACCACTGGATTAAAATACCAACAGTAGGGCTCCTGGGTAGCTCACCTGGTAGTTTGCCTGCCCATATATATCTGATCATCCTCGATGCAGCGACCTGCGGCCCTTTGCTGCATGTCATTCCCCCTCTCTCTCCCCTTTCATGTCTTTAGCTAAAATGCCCATAAAATAATCTTAAAATAATAATCTTTAAAACTAGCTCCACCAGCTACAACAGTTAAATGCTACTTACACATTGTTGCATCCGTGTTAACACTCTAACAATGTATAAGTAATCACTGACTGAAACTTGAAGCACATTTTGCTCTACTTTTATTTTGAATGCAGGACTTTTACATGTGCATTGTTGTTTTGGTGTTTTGGTTCTTCCAGCACTGCAGGCCAAAGCATACAGACTTGACAGATGTCTCTGTTGTTGCCTAATATCTGATACCATTTTATTATTTTAGGCTCTGAAGCTGAAGACCATTGTGAGAGGAGATGCCCCAACTAGCCTTGTTACCACCGGCCTGTGCAGGAAAGAAGTGAGAGCATGTCTTTGAGACATTTTACTTTAGTCATTTAATCTGCTACTGAATCCGAAAATGTTATTTCCTTGAAGCAATTGAAAGAAATCTGATTCCTTAATTTAAATATCTCCAAAACAATATTCTGCAGTGCAAGTGGATATTAATTCCATTATGCTTGCCGCTGTGTATATCTACATGTGTCTGTATGTTTGTCTGTCTGCGCATGTATGCTGCAGCCATGGGAGTCCCAGTCGTTCTGCAGCACATTCCCCTACGAGATCGTGTGTGCCGACTCGTGGGGTCAGTCTCTGCTGGCTGCCACCGACACGGCGGGGGTCATGCTGCTGGATGGTGAGGTCATCCCTAATTGATATCTCCCCATGTCCTCTAAAATAAAGCCACCCATCCATATCAATTCAGTTCTGCGCTCAGCAGAATGCCAAGGCCAACAGCTGACATAATGATGATAATGATGTTGTCCATGTTTTAGGCCCTGATCCAGCTCTGTCCAACGCTGGTGAGTGCCATGCAACCGATCCTCCGGTTTCTTGCTCCCAGGATTATTTTTAGTTTTACAAATATTTCGACCCCAGTTATTACAAATTTGACAGACTTTACCCATCTGTTTATTATGATGTATGCGTCGTGTTTCAGAGACGCAGGCTGTGCCCCCAGTGCAGGTGTTTGACAAAACCATGGTGGTGAAGCAGGTGCACGTTCTCGAGCCTCAGGACCTGCTTATCACCAGAGCTGACAAAGGTAGGCTTGGACCACAACACCCCCATCCCTGCAGCACATCAGAGAATGCCTCCCCCAGGAACCATCCTTTTTCATGCCCTCATTCATTCTTCATTTCAACTGTATTAACAGCTCATTGTTCTTTTCTCATTATTCCCACCCCTCTTTCTTATTTCATCTCTGTCATCTCATTCTGTGTTGCTCAGTACATACTTACCCTTTCCACCTCCGTTTGCCCAGTGAACACATTGATCTCTGGCTGTGATCTAAGGAAGCTGACCTATAGAGAACCAATCCCCATCATGTGTGTGTGTGTGTGTGTGTGTGTGTGTGTGTGTGTGTGTGTGTGTGTGTGTGTGTGTGTGTGTGTGTGTGTGTGTGTGTGTGTGTGTGTGTGTGTGTGTGTGTGTGTGTGTGTGTGTGTGTGTGTGTGTGTGTGTGTGTGTGTGTGTGTGTGTGTGTGTGTGTGTGTATACTGCAGGACTGGATTGACTGTGAGAGAGCAGTGTGCTAAAAACATGCAGACAGATAAAATGAACACATATAGACCCACAAGCATAAAAACAACAAAACACAAACAGTATAAACAAGAAGTCGCTGTGTACTAACAACCAGCTGTTGGATTCCTCTCATGTTTGCCTCAACCAGAAGAACATGTAATTAATTACTCTGCAGATGATTAGCTAACCCTAATATTGACAAACAGGGTTGACTTGCTTTTGATAGTGATTATGTGATGGCAGCACAAACATTTGTCACGAATGTGTGTGGGCTTTGATTAAGCTTCTGAGAGAGCATTAGCCTTAAGAAGCCTCCTAGTAATCCTCCTGCAGTACAGCATCATTGTCTGGCCGTGGGAAGGATGCTAAAAATGAGAGATGGCGAATTAAACTTCGTCTAAAACAGAAGTGGCTTTTGTTTTGTTTCCAGGGAAGGACGCTCGGCTCTATGTGTACAGACTCAGCACGCTCAAGAGAGGCCTGGAGGAGAAGCAGCTGGTCAGAAGCAAGTGTGACAGCCGGGAAAATAAACTGGAGAAAACTAAAGGTAGGACACAATATAAGGCATGCGAGAATAAACATAGAGTTGCACACGCTGCAAATGAATCCCGACAACAAAAAAGAAAAACTGTAATAAACTGTAATCTGGAGAAATGTACTTGGATTCAGCTGTCTTAAAACAATAGTTGTGGTGCCCATATTTACACTACATTCAAACAGTTTTTTTGCTTTCTGCAATTATTTCTCCTGTTCATACTGGCCATTTAGAGATCCCCTCCTAATGCACACAGACATGTCAGCCTAAAGCAGGATATTGTGACCTTTTATGAATGTCCTTTTGGCAGTGCAAACACTCAGCCTCTGAACTGCTGCTGGTGCCATGCCAGCTCTCTGTGGTGGATGCATTGATTTGTGGGATGATGCCAGGGAACAACACCTACAGCACAGCACATGTCCAATGTACTGTCTGGCTCTCTATCTCTAACGCTCTCCTCCCTCTTCCTCTTTGTCCCAGGCTGTCATTTATACTCCATTAACACCCACCACGGCTCAGAGCTGAGGATAGTAGCAGCCATCAGGAACAAACTCCTCCTCATCACCAGGAAACATCCACGTTTTGAAGGTTTCAGTGCCGTCGCCCCAGGCGCAGACTCACCAGTAGAGGAGTTTCAGTACATACGGGTACGCTAAATTCTAAATGAGTGAATCAAATAATTAATAAATGGATGGAATGAATGAATAAGATAATATACCGTTAATTCCCTTTATAAAGCAATAAGGGGAATTTTAAAGTGTCTCAATTGCCCCAGTTTGCATCACAAAATTACTATATGTACTACTTCTCAGAGTCAAGATTATGTTATATCAATTCTGAGCACACAGACGTGATACACATATTTTTCAATTAAGTGTGACTTACACTTTCCAAGGATGCAATGTCCAAAGCAAATAAACACTTAGAAATCAGAAAAAGACGTTCCTTATAACCCTAAACTTGCCTGATAATCCTGACATTTGAAAGTTTTTCAAACTAATCCAGTTATAGGTGTCTGCACATCCATGGGTAAATTGCAAAAAGGAACTAGCTAGCATGGCATACTTTTAATGGTGCCAATTTGCCAAAGTGTGTGTGTGTTGTGTGTTGTGTGTGTTGTGTGTTGTGTGTTGTGTGTGTGTGTGTGTTGTGTGTTGTGTGTGTGTGTGCGTACATACTGAGGTTATCTTGTACCATCCATCCATTAGGAGATCTGTCTGTGTGACCCGCCGGTGGTGATGGCGCTGGTGGACGGGCCAACGGGGGAAAATGACAATATGATCTGTGTGGCCTATAAACATCAGTTTGACCTGATCAATGAGAGCACTGGAGATGCCTACCGGCTACATCATGTCGATGCCAACAGGGTGAAGCACACGTGCACGTACATACACACACATGCAAACCCAAATGTTTTTTCTGAACTCAGACCTCCAGTTAGTCGCTTTATTTGCCTGCTGATTTCCAGGCTGCTTGGGTAAATTAACACGTTGTCATTCACAGCCACCAGCAGTAAGGAGTAGGCTGGAGGATGAACAGCTGTTGTAATAAACCATCTTATTCTGCTTTAAGCATTTTCTCCTTTTGAACAAGTAAACAAAATAAATACCAAACTGTAGTAGAAATATTTCTTTTATATTGGATGGATACACAGTACCTTGAGGCTATGTGACCTGGCATTATTTGTCAAAAACAGTCTCTCAAACCTGACCTTTTTGGATCTTGTTGAAATGATTCCCCTAAACTGACTTGCCTGCAGGTAAATTTTGTAGCAGCCATTGATGTGTATGAAGACGGGGAGGCGGGTCTGCTGCTGTGTTACAACTGTGAGTCTTGGTTTAACTCTGAATATTTGAGATGTTATTTGATTCAGTGATTCAGGTCTCTGTCTCTGTTCTCAAAGCTGAACCTTAATGTTTTTCCTCTGCCATTACACCTTTCTGGAATAAAAATAAAAGCACAGAATGCTCCAGAATATTAAGAGTTTATTCAGCGATAGATTTTGAACATGCAGCCACCTACTTTACATTTTGTTTGCTTTTTTATGTCTGGATAACATAAAATGACAAATAGCTCTCAAATTTCTCTGACTAGCAATAAAACACAGACAAAAACAACAGTCAACAGACAAAACTAAATCATTTAATTTGGAAGTTCAACCTGCTTCCTGTCTGTCTCTTACAGATATTTGCTCCTATAAGAAAGTTTGTCCGTTTAACGGCTCCACACCGATGATCCAGTCCAACACCTCCGATTTCCACTTCAGCTGGAACCAGATGCCCAATGCTATTGGTAGGTTACCACGGCAACAGTGCTTGGGCCCCGCCCGGCCCATGCTGCTGGCCTGGTCAGGGCTTGCCGTTGCCATGGAAACACCATGTGTAGCCACAAGCATCCAATTGGCCAATGTGATTATTTGTATGTGCACACGTGTATATATGTGTCTGGTGATGAAAAGCAAATACAATTGGTACTAAACCTGGAACCCTGACCCAGTTCATAACAATATGCTGCTGCCCTCCTTTCTCTCTCTCTCTCTCTCACACACACACACACTCACACTCACACTCACACACACACACACACACACACACACACACACACTGAAACAAGCAATAACAATCTGTGCCGGGGAATAAAACAAATAACATAAAACATATTGGAGAGCCTCTGTTTGAATGCAACAGTAAAGGTTCTCTAATCAGTATGTGTAATTTGAAAGCTTTCACTCATAGTGACAAACCTACAAAAAATCTAAAATCAACAATAAAATATAATTGAATTTAAAAGTGTATCACCTGACTCTGTAGCTCCTCTCAGCTTTTTGTTTTTTAGCCCCTTTCAGCTGATCTGATTTTAGTTTTTACTGCCCCTATTTGGGTCACTCTCACTGCTTTCATTAAACTGATTATCACCTGTTCTCTGTTATCTGCACAAAACAAATCTGAATAGCACTTCCATATTCAGTCTTGGTTCTTTCACTCAGTCCAGTCAACCAATGCCTATTATTATTGATCATGTCCAAGCTCTTTAACTCTTCCTGTTAAGTTGCACCTGTCAGACGGTTTGTTTGAGGGTTTTACAGAATCATCTTTTACTTGTCGACACTGTCGTTCATGCTATATTTGCTCTCACCTTGTTGTACATTTCACATCAGACAGAGGACAAGGGAATCATCCAGAGCCCCTAAGCGAGATGTTCAGCCTGATTGTTCTGCATATATCATCAGCTAATGATGTGTCCAATGTGCCACTGGATTTATCATATACTCATGTTGCCTTCGCAGTTTGTGCATTTCCTTACATCCTGGCCTTCACAACGGACTCCATTGAGATCCGACTAGTGGTCAATGGCAACCTTGTGTACACAGCAGTGGTCCCCGAGCTACAGTTGGCTGCTTCACGGGTCAGTATGATTGATTTATGTAAGTAATATTTAATTGTTCTATGTCCAAAACTGGTCCAAGGTTTTGGTGATTAGGTTGTAGATATGCATTATGGGTGTATCTACAGTACAAGACACTTAGTTTCACTATAGCAGAGCTCTTCAACAAGGGGTCCGCGACCCCTAGGGGGTCCTCAGAGTCACTGCAGGGGGCCACCAAATTATTGTTAAATACTTTTTTTTAAATAAATAAAAAATAATTAAAATATGTCTGAAAATATACATTAACAACAACAACCTCAACATACATGTGCCTGCCATATGTATGTTGGACATTAAAACATGATATATGAATACGTAAATAGTTGCTTAGTATTGTTAACCTGACTCCGCCAGATGGATTGCTTCGCATTTGCTCCGCATATCCATCTGGGAACTTTCCGTTGGAGAACTTTTGGGAAGATGTTGGTGAGAGATGGGCCAAATCAACCAATCAGATCAAACTCTTGTCGAAACCAGTCGGGAGAAGAGCAAAAACATCTTTTCCTCCGAAAAAAGCCTCCAGTGCCGTTTTTTGCTCTTCTTTCAATGAAGGAATACTTTCTAATTCGGATAAAACTTGCGCGATAGCTACGCTCATCTCATCCGTGGAAGCTGCCATGTTGTTTAGACTGAACAGTCGCTTCTTGTTGCGTCACACTTAAACCCGCCTCAAACCCAATGCTGATTGGTCAGTCGTTTGGCCAACGGCTCCAAATTTTCTCTATCTCAAGATGCCAGACTGATCTGCGAGTAGAAAACTGGAGCTCGCAAGATCAGGACAGGATCACGAGGCTATAGTATTGTAGGGCACAATAAAAAGGTATACGTAAAGGCTTTAGGCCACCCTACACGTTATTGTAGGCCCAGTTTAATATGCAACTCAATTTTATACCATATATGTAGTAGGGGGTCCCTGCTCGTCTCTCTTTCAGGTTATGGGTCCTTGGCCTAAAAAACGTTGAAGACCCCTAAACTATAGCAAGAGCCCTTTCAGCTTGTGAGTGGTTTTTTTAGTGTTCGAAGACCTCGCTTTGCGTTATAGAAGTAGCTGTCTCAGCTCTCATTTCAATCAATCTTTATTACCCTGGTGGGAGATATTTCTGGCAATCTTTATGGTTACAAATCAATAATACACTGATAATTCATACACATAGATAATTTTAAAAAGGACCACAGTGCACCTGGCATAAAACAATACTTTGTCCTCCTCTATCCTTATTTGATTTTTTTTTCTTCTATATTTCACCTTCTAACTTTATCCTTTCTGTCCCTTTTTCCTCTTAATATTTCCTGGCATCTTTACATGTTCGCCGTGTCTCTTTATTGACCTCATTTTCTCTATGTGTCCTTCTGTTTTTCCACCCATAGTCGGACATCTTTTTTGTTTCGTCTGCTCCGGTGAGCTCAGCCTCCAACTGCAGTTCGAGAGACACCAGTTCCCAGAGTTCCCCACAGACGCCCACCGGCTACGAGATGCCCGTGTTCCCCTCACCACTTGGTGATGGTAAACCCTGCGCAGCGAAAGCACCAGCGGATGTTGATAGTAGTAGCTTCAGTTTGAAAGGTTTTCAAATGTCAATGTTGCCTGCAGACCTGTTTTGGAGGCTGCTGTGTTGGCCTAGAGCTCGAGGACCATTTACATAACTGTATCTCAGCCAAACAGTTGATTGAATTTGCAGCCTTTCTCTCCTCCAGAGTTCTTACTTTCTCACAGTTGAATCATATGTCGTTTTCTAGGGCAAGATATTTAATTGCACTGATCTCCCCCATCATTATAACTTCATCCTTTCTCACTGTACAATACTGACATAATTAAGTCTTATGTCAAAATGTCCTCATTGCTGGCGTTACTCAGAGTGACACTTGGAAAGATCCAGATCTTCACAAAGTCTCCTTTCCATAGCTTCTTTTTTTACTATACCTCATATAACCCTACTGGGGTTTTTAAATATTTTAGCCCATTACCTTTACATTATGGCTGATCCTTTTTCCCATATTTCCGATAAATGTCCGACCGTGCAGCCATTTGCTTCGATTTATTTCAGTACAATATGAAAATCAACTTGAAGCTACTTTAAAGCCTTCAAAAACTTGGTTTATATATATGTTTTGTATTTCTCTATAACATTAAATTATCAGTTATAGCTAAATAGAAAACATTCAGGGGAAAAAACTGGGAAAAAAAAACACCAAGGCCAAGAATTGATCCGTCTCTCAATACTTTCCATCTTCTGTCCGTGGCACTCAGCCCCAACCTCATTGGTTCCTACTAATGATGTAAAGCTTTAAAAATGAGACGCACATATATAGTTTGATTTTTTAAAATGTTAAGTATTTTCCTAAAACAGCTGGGCACTGTAGTTTTAAGCAAATATTTCTCAAACACTTTGGGACTATTTTCAGCTGCAGTGTAATACATGTGTTGTGCTTCAGTGAGCATTTACAGCAGCAGAACTGTGTATGTGGGATTGACTCAAAATAAACAGTAGCCATGTTCACGATAATAATGGAACATGTCACCCAGTGCAACAGTGTGGTTCACTCATGTTTTTTGATAGTTTTCTGACAAAAATTGAGGTCTTTGCCAAGAGTAATAAGCTAGAACACACCATTTTCAAACAGTCATCCATAAAACCTAACGTTAATGCTATGATAATGACATTGAGCAACACAATTTCTGTGATAGATTCTCTTGCAAATTGATTTTCATACTATAATTAAATTAACGGAGACCTTTGGTTGCAACATAGGTAGGAACTCAATCTAGTAACTGGTTGGCAGTTATGTAAATGTAATTTGTAGTTAAAGGTCTGAAACCCTATGATCCTCTCAATACTTACAAGCCACAAATTACAAAAAGAGGAACCGACTAATCAGCCACATACCTTCCACCTTCACTACCATTCAAGGCTCACAATAAGAGTTCTCAGAGGCAGAGCATGCTTTCAAGGATGATTGAGGATCAATAAGAGCCCCTCCTTACCACCCTGCAGTCCACTTTCACCCCCTCCCCAATCTTTTATTGTGTATTTGACCATTCTGAGTCTCCCTTCCCCCCGCGGCTGACCTCCAAATTGCTACAACTGTTTTAAAATGGCGACTATTTGTGATGCCCAGCTGTCGTGAATGACATACAGGAGGTTTGTCATTCAGCATGAGCACCACAGACTGATGGCTCACGTCAATGTCAACTTCTCGTTGTTCATTAGACTTTCTATTTGTTAAAAGAGACGGCTGACGGCTGAAGGAAAGGTCAAAACGAGGAAAACAATTATTAAAATATCCTGGTTGTGTGCACCATCAAGTCCTCTGCTTTCCTGATGGGAGCAGGTATTTACAGGTTCCATTAAGGCTAACAGGGAGAAAGGTTTGACTGTCGCTGCTACAATTAGCCAAGGACGAGCTTTATGCTTTTAGGCTGGTTCGAGTAATCATTTCTCTCGAAGGGATTCATGTTTTCTTTTCTGTTTGAGCTCATTATGCATATGATTCTGCATCACTGGGACTCATACACCTAACAGAGAACCTAGTGTGTGTGTGTGTGTGTGTGTGTGTGTGTGTGTGTGTGTGTGTGTGTGTGTGTGTGTGTGTGTGTGTGTGTGTGTGTGTGTGTGTGTGTGTGTGTGTGTGTGTGTGTGTGTGTCTGTGTGTGTCTGTGTCTGTGTCTGTGTGTTCAGTTTGTGTAACCCTCTTCTTCATCCCTGGTTCAGATTCTATACGGATCCCCTATGGTACCAAGCTTTCCCTGTACATGTCTAAGGATGCCGAAGGTACTGCAGGATTCTCCCACAACTCGTCCTCAGTTCATGAATATAATGCTCATAATGCTGCCCCACTAACATGCACATGCTCCTAGAGTGTACCCCACTGTCTGCTCCAAGGCGGCATGTTGACTTGAACGTTGGTTGAATGTTAAGTGAACATTATGTCTTCCCCATCCCCCCTTCTGTCTTAACTAATTAAAGCATTAGTGCAAGGGGAAAGTGAGGGGGTGGGGGGGTGATAGAGTGCAAAGTAAAAAAGTGAGCCAGAGGAGATAACGTCGATCAAGGCGGAGGGTTTTAAAATAACGGTGAAGTGAGGAAGGGGAGATGCAGAAAAAGGTATGCATGAGTACGAGAGAAAAGGGAGGGGTTGTGTACAAGCTGGAGGTTGGGAGAGAAGGAGGGAGAAAAGGGAAAGAGGGAAGGAGAAGACACATTTGCCGCAGCATGATTTACAGATTGCACTGTCGCCATGGAGACTTTTGTCAGCCCTCTCTTCGATCCAAAGCGGTAGTCCAAACAGCGGTGCCACAATCTGGGTGTGAGTGAGGAAGGGGGTGTCGAGGGAGATGGGGTAGAGAGGTGGAAGGGGTGCTGACAAAAATCCCATCCTCTAACTGCCTGCGCCTGCCGTATCTGCTCCTTGGGGAGGTTTTCATGTGATGTAATAGCATCAGTAATGTGAACAAGATGTTACTGATGTGGCTGCTAGCTGCCACCTCCTTCCACTGGCTTAAACACATGGCAAAGTCCTGCAGCAAAAAAATTCTCTGCTGTGGAGAATTTGACTTCAATTAATGATGAACACCCCCAGTATTTATATTTAATTAATTTGCCGGTGTGATGCAGTGTGACACTTCCCCTGGTCCAGAAACGCATGTGGAATATATTGATCTGTGTGATTATATATTCAAAATAACTGCATGCTTTCCCCGCATCTTGGTTTATTGCCATTTTCGCTGTACGACAGCGCAAGTACAGGAGAGAGGATCTGTAACAGCACTAACACAGTGTACCTGTCACCTATCAGCAGGGACCCTCTATTTTTCTCCGTTGCTCTTTACTCACCTCTCACCCCCTGACATTTCAGATGAGACAGTCCTCTTTGTGCAGCGTAGCCTCCACATTGATTCAGTCTCATCCACGTTACCATCAGCCTGCCTCAATGGAGCAGTGTGGCTGCTGAACTGCAATACTGCTACCTAATGGCACAATTGAGCACTGCAGGTTGGCACACTGCAGACTATGCCATTTGAAAAAATCCAAACATCCATTTAATGTGTCCCAAACAGACTTTAAGCGTTTATAGTCTCTGCTGAATAATAGATGGTCTGCTATAAATGGCTACAACTGAACAGTTATATCACATTAGCTCTCTGTAGTAAGGATGATTAATTTTAAGATCACATGCTGTTTCAGTAAATAGGACTATTAATCATTTTAGAGTGTCTTCATTTGAATATGGAGGTTTGGTTCTATTGCATCAGCTCGTCAACCTACAGACTCCAAGTCACAAAAAAAGGTTAATTTAGCATATTTTAGTTTTTAAAACTGATTTCTTACATTCTAGCCAGCCGCTGTTGTGCTATTAAAATTGACTTGCAGCATTTGAAACTTGCTGAGGTTAGCTATCCATCACAAGAAACACTTTTATTTTTGTTTTGTGCCGTTGCAATCAGTGTTTGTTTTAAAAGTCTTCTGTAATGGTGCATTGAAGTACTCTTTTTAAAAACATGAAATGACCAGTTCACGTTATGCTTTCAACAACAATATAGAGTAGGTTTGCTTGCTGTTTGTGTTGTGAGTTGGATTTTGCATCAATACACATGAGAGAAATGCTTTAGTCAGCCAATCTTAGAGGGTCTCTAAATGCACCACTGAGAGGGTTTCAAAGGAATAGTTTGATATTTTTAGAAATATGCTTATTCCCATTCTTGCCAAGGATTACAGGAGTGTGTTGATACCACTCTCATATCTGTCTGGTAAATATGAAGATAATTAGGAGGCAGTTAGTTAAGTTTAGTCATATTTGTTATTATTTTTATTAAATGTTTAATTACAAGATGGTATAATGATCATTTTTCAATGTGATCCTTGATATTTGTACCTCTATGCAAATTGTTTTTGTAACATTTGAAATATGATCAATACATTTTTTGTTATGTTTTGTTTGTTTAGCATAAAGAAGCAGGGGGAAACAGCTAGCCCCAGTTTGTGCCTCTGATGTATTAACATTAACTACATTAAAGTCCCAGAGGTAAGCAACTGTTTCTTGGAAAGAGTAATACCCAGTTCAGAATCAGAATCAGAAAGGGTTTTTATTGCCAAGTACGTTTTTTAACACATACAAGGAATTTGTTTTGGTGTTGTTGGTGCACATCACACATTCTCTAAATGTAATAAACAATATAAGTATAGGTATAAACAATATAAGTATATGTACACAGTATGTATTAAATTAAAAATAAAGATAGAAATAAAATAAAATAAATAAATAAAGAGCAAAGAGCATTACAGCAGAGAGAGAACAGTGGCATGAAGAGCCAGGTGGAGAGTCAGGGTGGTTTCCGGGCCTTGTTAATAAGGCTAGTGGCGGAGGGGAAAAAGCTGTTCATGTGGCGTGAGGTTTTGGTCCTGATGGACCTCAGCCTCCTGCCAGAGGGGAGTGGCTCAAAGAGTTTGTGTCCGGGGTGGGAGGGGTCAGCCACAATCTTTCCAGCACGCTTCAGAGTCCTGGTGGCGTAAAAGTCCTGGAGCGGCGGCAGATTGCAGCCAATCACCTTCTCTGCAGACCGAATGACACACTGCAGTCTGCCCTTGTCCTTGGCAGTGGCAGCAGCGTACCAGATGGTGATGGAGGATGTGAGGATGGACTCAATGATGGCTGTGTAGAAGTGCACCATCATTGTCTTTGGCAGGTTGAATTTCTTCAGCTGCCGCAGGAAGTACATCCTCTGTTGTGCGTTCTTGACGAGGGAGCTGATGTTCAGCTCCCACTTGAGGTCTTGGGAGATGGTAGTTCCCAGGAAGCGGAAAGACTCCACAGTGTCAATTGTGGAACCACAGAGGGTGATGGGGGCAGGTGGGGCTGGGTTCTTCCTGAAGTCCACAACCATCTCCACTGTCTTTAGAGCGTTGAGATCTAGATTGTTTTGGTTGCACCACTTCACCAGGTGGTCAGCCTCCGACCTGTAGGCGGACTCGTCTCCATCAGAGATGAGTCCGATGAGGGAGGTGTCGTCCGCGAACTTCAGAAGCTTGACGGACTTGTGACTGGAGGTGCAGTTGTTGGTGTACAGGGAGAAGAGCAGAGGCGAAAGAACACAGCCCTGAGGGGATCCGGTGCTGATGGTCTGTGAGTTGGAGATGTGTTTCCCCAGCTTGACATGCTGCTTCCTGTCAGACAGGAAGTTTATGGACAGAAGTCACAATGCACCTCTTTACCGGACCGACACGAGACATCATCTAACTCTCAGGATGAAATCAAATAAATACTTCCCTAAGACGTCGAACATTTCAAATTACTTCGAGAAATAGTCACTGGGATGCTTTGAATATGAATGTATTTATGTAGCTAATTAGCTAAAATGTGCAAAAAACACCTATATGCTTCAGGCCAGGAGTTTCATGCATTTCACATTAACTGCTACACTATCCTCACCCATTATATGTTTTTCCGACACTTTTCCCACCTTTGCTCTTTTTATCTCTTGTTTCATGTCTTCTCTTGTTACCTGCCTCCTTCCTTCTTTCACTTTACCCACTCATGTTTCTTCTTCCCAGGTGAACCAGCATGTAAGCAAATGTTCAAGATCCCTTTGTGTAACTTGGTGGGCCGCAGCATTGAAAGACCACTCAAGTCCCCTCTGGTCAACAAGGTGCTGACGACGCCGGCCCCTGCCATGGTATCCCCGACTCCCCTCATCTCTGCCACACACTCGCTTTCCCTGTCCCGCATGGAGATCAAAGAGATAGCCAGCCGCACACGGAAGGAGCTGCTCGGTAAAGTGGAGAAAAAAAAAGATAAACACTAAATAACAAATTTACTTTATGTGAATATATTTAACACAACACATTAAATCAGTAGTTTGACAATTGAGAAAATAGGCTTAGTAGGGTTTTTTTTTGCCGGGAGTTGGATAAAATTGATCAATACCTTATTATTTCTGTAGGCTAAATATGCTAGTAGTTAGTAGTAGCTAGTAGTGGCTGCTAGCTGTAAATATACAGCTAGCAGCCACTTACCTTAGCTTAGCATAAAGACTGAAAGCAGGGGAAACAGCTAGCCTGGCTCTGTCTAGAGATAACAAAATACACCTACCAGCACCTCTAAAAAAAATTGTTACAGATTAAACAAACAAGATATAACGTGTTAAAGCTACAGTGCGTAGTTTCTGTCGCGCCCCCCCCCTATGAGGAATTCTCGTAATGAAGTAATGACAACAACACTGTGGGCGCGTCCACATGACTCAAGCCTTCAGTGATGGCGCATCACCCACCACCGCTCCTCCACGCAGTTGCTAGTAGCGTTTATCCCGTCAAATCAAGGAGGAGACAGAGAATAAAAAAAAGACATGATGGACTCTTCAGAAGAGGTAATTACCTTGTAATTTGTATGTCCTCTTTGTCTCCAAAACTGAACGCTGCTGTTGTCCTTTCTCAGCGGTGATGTAATAGCGAGCTAATTTGGCATAGGCTTGAATGTAAGGGACGTTCAATAATATAAAATTGTCACTATAGCTATAATTATTTAGTTTTAGAGATGCTAGTTAGGGGGTTTTGTTACTTACAAAAATAGCAAGGCTAGCTAGTTTTCAATCTGCTTCCAATCTTTTATGCTAAGCTAAGCTAACTGGCTGCTAGCTGTAGCCTTGTATTGAAGATATATATATTAGAGTGGTATGGGTCTTTTCATTTAACTCTCAGCAAAAAAATCTAATAATCATAGTTCACAAAATGTCGAACTATTCCTTTAACTCACGTACATTTTCTGTTACCTCATACTTACGAAGGCTTGACAGAGGAACCAAGTGGGAAGTCAGACAGTGGAACAGTCAAACAGAGGAAGCTGAGCAAGAAGAACACTGAGGAGGATCCCAAAGCACGAGCACTGACGTCAACAAACAGTGACAGGTGAGAGATTCAATAGCAGCAATGTTGTTTATTTTAATAGTTGCATGATGTGATATGAGCTCGAGTCATATATTTCTGTGCACAACAGGTTAGCGTCAGAGTCTGTTGAATCAGACCTGGACGTCCAGCTGCATTGTTCGTCCAGTTCGGAGGCCGAGCCAGAGAAAGTGGTGCTGCGAGCGGAAAGCCCGCCTCTCGCCAGCGCCTTCGCCCTCTCCACATCCTTCGAAGAAGATGTCCTGGACCTAAAGTGAAGACAATCCCACCGTGCACTTCTCTGCCCACCCGCTCCCGTACTGTCACCATTATTTTATGTTTTTGGTTGGTTTGCTTTTAATTTGTTGTTTGTCGAATTCTTTTTTCTTTTTGTTCTTTATATCCCTGTATCTTGGGTCTCCCCATTCATAGGACAAGATGGGTGCAGTGGGAGTTAAAAAATGTGTGCGTTTGTTTTCACGAGCAGTCCCTCAGCCACTGTGTGTTGGGTGTTTGTGTTGCCCCACAGCAAATAACCCAAAGAGGCGGTGAGGCCTTGTAAAATGCCGTGGTTTATTCAGAGTTCTGCAACAGCCGTGAGATAATGTTAAAGGTTTGATCCCAAACCACAAACTGAATGTAAATCTGCGCACCTAGGCACGACAAATATCTCCACGTTCACAATGCCCTCTGAAGTTGCTAGAGCTTAATATGTGTCGTATTATGTGATTATTTCCTATCCACTTTCAAATGTTGTATGATATGTATGTGTACATCTGTTTATACATGAAAATGCATTCACAGTGACAGGCGTGCATGCCTGACATGCCTGTGATGCATATTTATAGATATATTATAAAAGCTCATTTTATTCCCATATTTAGTAAAAGTATGAAGTTTTATGCACTCTGCACATATTAGTCCTTATTATTCTCCTTATTCACAGTATACAGGTAGACAGGGCTGGAGGCATATGTCTCTCACAAGTGCCATTCCCCAGCATCCTCCATTAAACTAAACAATTAACAGTCACCGTATTCTGGTGTCTGAAAGTAGCAGTCATGATTGTAGTCCACTTTAGATTACGATGGTGACACCACAACTCCATTCAGTTTGGATAAATTCACTTACTTGAGGCACTCTCTTAAAGCTACATGCACTCATTTTACCACATAAGAATGAGGTGTCCTAAAATCGGCATGACCTGCCTTTGCTGCATGTATTGTGACTTCTGCGCCAAAAATAGCTTCTTTAGAAACCATGAGGTCTGCGACATCTTACCAAACATAGCAACATAAAGCAAACCAAAACCTGAGACGACCGAAGACGTGTGGATGTTTTACTAGACTGTCACGTGTGATGGCCTGAGGGAGGATGGAACAGCAAAGGAATTATAGACAAAACTACAAAATGTAGACAAAAATTAAAGTTAAAATACAGTATATTGTCATAAACTGAAATGATAAAAGCAGAATTTTGTTAAGAAGTAAAAAGCTAAAACTATCTGGACTACTAATTAAAATAAAGTTAAGTGTGAACTATTTAAAATTGGTCTTTTTCTGTATGTGGAATGAGCAAAAAGGTAATAAATTTTGAAGTGGTCCCAATTATTGAAACATGAATCTAGAAATAAAAAACATTATTGCTTATATTAAACAGTTACCCATTTCAAATACACACAGAAAACATACTCTGAATTTAGATAGTTGTACCTTTAGGAAATTGCTGCCTTTACCCAACTAAAATTAAGAGTAAACTAAAAATAAAGAATTGCAAAATAACTGTCCATGAAAACCAACAAACTAAAACTGAAAAGCATAAAAAAGGGGAAACACTATAAAAGAAATAACCCTATTAGGGATTTAGCACCGAGCGCACAAGCCCTGCTGGTTTTTATTTCACATGTCCAGTAAAACTCTGATTTACAGCTGAGACAACTGGTGCAAAGGTGCAGCTATGAATTATGGGCCAATTCATGGGACACCAGTGGCACTCCAATTTTCTTTTATTTCCATCACATCTCATGTGTTCATTGGAAAACAGCTATACATGTCTTGAAAGCCAACTCACCTACACATAGTTTTATTTACTGATTAATTAACTTTTTTTTTTTTTTGGTCAGACCCTGATAGCAGTTATTGGTAGTCATAACTAAATGTTAACTGTCTTCATTCAAAAACTCTTGGAAGGACAACTTTAACTCTGGAAAAGAAACATTTTCTTCCCACTTGTCCCTGACTACCGTTAGAATTATAAATTTGAAACCAATCGTGTTTCAAACTCCAAAAGGGAGAAGTACTGCGGCAATTTAGTATTGCATTTCCATAAAATTGGAGGACTCAGAAAAGATATGTCTGAAGCCCAAGAAGGTTTCCTGTAGAACCGCAGAAAACATTGTCCAACTTTTTTGACACGTTCAATGCAGAAACTTGCTTCACGCTAAACACAGGGCGTTATCGGAATTACATTTATATTTAGTATGTTTCTTACATGCTTAAACTTAAGAAAACTTAAAGTGGGTGACCACACAAGCAGAGTTGGGTTGAGCTGTTAAACTTTTTCACTTTCCATACAATATTTTTCAGCAAAACATAGATAAATTCATCCTCCTAAGACACAATGTAACTCTCTAAGCAAACTGACTTACACATTTTGTGTTAAGAGCCTCAAAGTGACATTAGTGCCATCCAATTGCCTCATTGACTCCAATATGAACTGAGACAAGAGATGTCAGGAACATAAACAGAAAAGGGGACTTTTTGAGCTCACCCTATTTCCCACATTTCTGACTCCACAAACACAAATTTGACTGTGCCACGTTCTGAAGTTTATTCTCTCTCATTATGTAAAAATCTAGCTGATAGGAATTGGACTCTTTGAGTAATAAGCTAGGGTTTGAGTGTTTCCTCTCAGCTTAATCTCTATAAAAATGCCCCAGGAGTCTCTCGGCAGACGCCATAACACAGCTGATTGAGATTAGCTACTTTTCTGATCTATGTGGTGTCACAGAAGCTTTATTACTGATAAACACCGGTGTCATTTACAAACATTTTAACATTTTTAACTGCTACTCCTTTCATTGCTTCCTGCCCCTCATGTGCATCTAGAGAAGGCGACCAGTCTCACCCAAGAGTCCCTCTGCAGTTAAGTGGAGTTTGTGGATTCTTGGCACACACATACACCGAAAGAAAGTCATGGCCCTTCAAAGAAGGAACTCATTTTACAAATGCACACACACATGTCCACATACACTATATGAGAAACACATGCATGCGTGCATGCATACATGTTTAAATGTATAAAAAAACAAAAACAATTTACTGATATTTCTGTAACTGCTGCCACATACTCTCACATTAGGCTTTGAAGCAGGTAGTCAGCTTTTCAGCAGCCAACAATCCCACTGCAATTTCTTGAGAAATTGCATTATCTCGTATAAATACACTTGTTTCCGTTGTACTGAGCACTAAGGAAGTTACGTCACGCTGAATCTAACATGAAAAAGGGAAATGAACAGTAGGCAGTCAGTAAAAACCAAAAGAGAAAGCTTTAAGGATCTGCTGGTAGTTAGGGCAACAAACTGGGAGCAGTGGTTCTGACTGCTAATGTAGGAAGGTATGAGAGCGCCTCTGTGGTGGTTTGACAACACAGCAGCCTTCACATCTTGCATGAGCCTCCTCTTTTCCCCTAACGCATCTTCTCCTGCCTCTCTCAGTGTGAACCCCTCCAGCACTATAACACAACTCAGAAAATCTAAAAAGGGAAGAAGAACGGGATGGGGGGGATTTTTACAAAGGTACTCTACCTTTATGTTTATTACTCTGAATGAGTGTGGGTGACAGGGGGGATGCCTGGCAGTTACAGTTTGTGACACTTCTCCCACTTATGATGTTCCTATTTCTCCTGTAATTCTGTCACGTACTCTTTGTTCCTACCTCCCCTTGGCATTTTTACTGTTTTTGTTGTTGTTGTTTTTTTGTATTTGAATCTATATTTACTGTTTAGACTGTTGCTGAACCTCTCTGTGATATCAAAATGAAAGAAAATTAACAAAAAAAACACCAAGTGTCTTAAAATATTGTATCGCCATCGTTTTTAATGCCAAGTACTACTTGTAAATGTTTGTGTATCAAATGTGGCCTCAAATAAAACTGAACTATATTATTATTATATTATTATTAATATTATTATGATTATAATTTGAGCAATTATTTTAAACAAGTGCTGTAGACCACTGCTGTGAAAGTAGTCGATTCTGTTCATTGATATGTAATAAATATTTATGAAATTTGAACTGTTTGCCTATTTTTATGTTTGATTTATTTTTTTATATTTTTACTAATCATATAGCTTACACAGGAAATATTGAACACTATACGAGTAGGATTGGTTAAGGTTTAGGCATGAGGAGTGAGATTGGTTCGGGTTAGGGTAAGAATATCACAGTAAGCCAATCAGAGGCAGAGTAAGGCAGAGTAAGGTAGAGTAAGGCGGGACGTGCTTTCAGCATTTATGCTATCAGACGTCCGGTTCTTCCAATTGTTGGCTTTTGGTCAGTACTATGTAGATGTACACGTGTTTGTACTAGTTGGATATTTTGTCTTACTAGTTGAACAATGCAAATTTGTGTGAGGCAAGTCTCGCATTGCTCGCTTTGCCAGACCATGCACGCGCTGCGGAGGGAGGAGGGTCAATCACAATCGTCATGGGCGGTGCTAAGCAAAATACATGCATCCGGCGGAACTTCCTGTGGCACCGGAGCAATCCTGGAATTGGAACGTCAAAGTACTGTATATAGACCACGCGTTGCCCAGTCCTTCCAGAAAAATGCAGAGTTTTTTTGTGATTGTTGCGGGCAAAAATCCTTGATTATGCGGCATGTTTTCTTAAAATATCCGATGGAATATGCGGGATATTTATGCAATTTTATTTAATGAAATTGCGGGAACTTGCAAAAAATTGCGGGAACTTGCAAAAATTGCGGGAACTTGCAAAAATTGCGGGAACTTGCAAAAATTGCGGGAACTTGCAAAAACTGCGGTTTGATGAAAAAGAGAGAAAAAGTGATTCCCCCAACACCCTGCTTTTCGATGTTCACGTCGCGTTATTAGCATGGACAGTATATAATGGACCAATAGACCCCGTTGCTCTGGACGGAGACCAGTGAAGGCTATTAGAAGCACTTTTCCGGTGATGGCCAGCTTTACTGCGCAGCCTCCAACTGAGAGAATGTGACGTGAGCAACGTGTCTGAAAGTTGTAAGTCTTCTGGTAGCTGTGGCAAGAGAAATCTCAATCATTCCCAATCTTACAGATACAGAGACTGTAGGTGTATGTAAGGAGATAACATGGGCACAGGCTAATTACTGATCACTAACATGCTAGTTAACATTAGTAATTAAACCTAAACATCTAATGTAAGTCGAAACTGCCTGCAAGCTTCTCCTGTACTATACGGTAATTCCTCTACTATGCGACAGTAAGTCACTTGGTTATGACACAATCGTTAGCCTATTTTTACAAAAACGTCTGCTACGGAGCCATAACGTGAGGTACAAGGTAATGGAGCCTTTTATACATTGTCGTGTTTCTTTGGAACTAAACAACGGACAAATAGAGTCTTTAAACGCTTCAGATGTAAAGTTATTCGCAGTCAAGTGACGTAAAAAAAAAATGGCGGTCAGCGGAATGCTAACAGGAGGTGATGGCCAGTTAGCAACAAAATGGCGCCATGATGGCTCGAGTTCTGAAGCGAACCTTACCCCCTTGGTTATTAGTTACTTCATAACGTTCCCATGGCAACAGGGGAAAATGGCTGCTCTTGTGTGAAGTAAACTCTGAGTAAACTAAACATTTTTCAACTTTCTGCTAATATATATATGTGACTTTTTTGCAACAAAAATGTGGGGATTATGAAATCATGCAAGCCCCGCATATTTTGCGCGGAAATCGGCAATTTATGCGGCGAAAGTGCGGCGTATTTGAAAAAATGCGTCCCCCACATAAATATGCGGACTTTGGCTGATTATGCATTGAATTATGCGATCGCATAATCGCGTTTTTCTGGAGGGACTGATTGCCAGACTTATCTAGTAAGGGATATCCAGTTGGTTGCAATCTGCAACCTTGCCACTAGATGGTACTAAATCCTACAAACTGCACCTTTAAAACTTCTGATTAGTGCTGATTGTGGACACAAGGTGGGGATATTAAACAATGATGTAGGCTAACTGCACTTTGATGAAATCACAAACAATATGTTTGCTTAGTTTCTTACTTGTTGAAGTAAGTGCTACCGCTAATTGTGCTCTCACTTTATTGAAGAAGGCAAGCCTACACCCAGCAAATAATAGACCATCCCAGCAAATATAAACTGATCTCTATAGATTGGGACAACAAAAACACAGCTTTTGTAGGAGTCAACCAGATCTTACATGAAAAAAAAGAAGGAAGACGGAAGCATCCTTTTTATATAGTCATACATTTCCAGTGACTCAACACATTTACTCACATTATAGTCTGTGATTTTTGTCTGTGAGTCAAGCCTCGCAGCTCATTTACCCGGTCAGTGGGCAAAAAGAAAGGAAAGAGTCCTTGTTTCCCCTGAAGGTATAGACAGGTTGAGACAAACCCACCGCTGACTCATACAGAATATAGTCACACCCCTGTGTCCCTGGCATGTCATTAACTTTCTGTTTCACCCAGATCTTATGTATTGCTAATGCTCATTCATTCAAAGCAAAGGATTACGCTTTTCCAGTCCTCCCATGTTCTCACCCATTGTTATTTTTCTTTTGTTTGGAAAAAAAACTACTCCATAATCACCAAACATTATAGCTCTGTAATTTCAAGTTTAGTCATCACTGGAAATGGGATTACTGGAAATACTGGAAATCATAGGGCTAGGAAAATATAGCTTGGAGCCAACAATGTGATAAAAAAAAACATAACATTTCACTTATGATGCAACAGGTGATGTGGTTGACATGCAGACCACACATGCTGTAATCATATTCAGTATAAATGTATGGCTGAGCGCTCTGCAGCAAGTCTTAATGGCTTCCCAGCACCCTCCGGGCCCCTCAGGATACAAGAGTGAACACAGTACAGCCAAATGTCTTACATAATAGGTGGAGGAATGCTGGACCTTTGCCGCAGACATTTGGATCATCTCACTCTCATACACAAACACACACACAAAGTGGGGCCCTGTCCCTTTAACACCAGAACACACTCCTGTCTCTGCACAACCAGGCAAGTCAACAAAATGAATACTCTACTAAAAGACAATTAAATTACTGAATGAACACGCAAGTAAACTTGGGTTTCTGTGTTATTTGTTTTATTGCCAACAAACACATCAAGGGGTTCACAAACATCACTGTATACATTCAATTGAATAATAAATTATTACAATATATATGGCCTCCAAATACATTTTCACAGATAAAATTCTTTCACCATTTTTGTTCTCTGCAGGTTGTTGCCGGATTTATTCTCAGTCCAAACTCAGTGTTAGGATTCCTTTCTTCTTCCTTACAATTGACTTAACTTGAGAGACAGTTTCACTCACACAATAATAGCATTATACTGTATTTCCCTGAGTGGTCTTTCAACACATCATCATGTCAGGATCCACTATGCTTTTACTGAACATATAAGCAAACACATGTTAACACAACAGAAGGAATAACCACACAGGAAACAGATGAAGCCACGGAGGATACAACACCACATAAATGGTGGTCCGTATTGTGTGTAAACACAAAAGCAGTGCAGGAATGAACGTACAGTGCAGTGCTGGAAAATATCCAAAGTGGCCTAAACTAAATACCTACAACTGTATGTCAGAAAGTTTAAAATTCCATCAGGTCATTTCAACAAAAACTGGTTAAAAAGACATACATACGAGCCACAACTTTCATTTGCATTTTTAAATAGTACAGTACAGGATGTCAACTTCAAATAACTTTCAGGGCACTCTCACATTTCAACATTAAATAGAACAATAAAAATACTGACAAAGTCTCAAAAAACCAGGCTGTGGTGTAATCACACACCTTATATTGCACTCTCACTGACATTTTTGTCTTTTATGTTCTCCCTCCCCTCTCCGGTATCATCCTCCTGCTTTTTCTGACACAGGTAACAGATTGTAATCACCATCTTTACAGCCAGAACAGCTAGTTCAGTCTAATATTCTAATAGTTCTGAATATTCAGGCATACGCTGCGACTGCTATTAGGATCTGCACAGCCATAGAGATACAAGGTATCTGGGCAACGGTGTAGGCCAGAGAGCGTGTCGGTGCACGCAGGGCAAACAGGTAGGCAATGGTGTGCAGCACACGGGCCATGAAGAAGATCAGAAAGTGAATGCGGGCCACAGCCAGTGAGGGTCCAGTCATGGAGTAGATAGCAGCCAGAAAGAGAAAGGGGAGGATGTTCTCCATGTCGTTAACATGAGCTCTATAGAGGAAAAAAGGCAATTTAGTCACACACACACATCTGTTTTCAATATCCTGTAATTTTGTGATTCAGCTACCTATGACGCACTGAATTGATGATATATACAGTACCGATGAAAAGTTTGGACACGTTTTCACCATTCACTTGAATGGGAAAGCGTGTCCAAACTTTTGACTGGTATTGTAGTATTCAACATTAACATATTTCAGTGACTTTGGATTATGTTTTTGTTTGTCCTGCAATTTACCTGGAGAATTGGTAATCTAGAGGGTAAAAAAGCCTTACTGTAACACTCTGGATTCTGTAATTCCTCACTAAAGTGTCTCATCACTTTAATTAGTTCTGGAGAAGACCGCTTATCTAATGTATCACACAGCAGCAGACGTCTGTGATTTTCTCCTTTTGGTATCCCAGTCAGACTACTCACTATTTTCCTGCCTCCCCTCCACCAACTGGGAACAACTTTTTAATAATATTATTCTAGGAAACCTGCCCTGTTCACAGTTCTTTCAGAAACAGCACCAAACGGAGATGATTATGCTTGCAAACTACTTGAAACAAACATGAATTAATAACCAAGCCAGATTTTTTGAAATATATCAAGATTTGTCTGGAACTGCCAACGCACAGTTGTTTTACGGATTAAGTGCACTGATGTTCCATATGCAGACAGAGAAAAAAATGGGAGCATTTTAGAAAAAGTAAGTACAAAAGCATGTGTTGTCCTCATTGCTGTCATGGATCATTTTCTGACAAGTCAAAACAAAGCAGTGAAGCACATCTCCTACAGGTTGCCAGCTCTTGTTGAAAGCAAATGGAGGAGGCAGATTCTCAAATTCCAAACACTTTTTTTGTCCCCAGGGGGATTTTGCAGAAGCACATATAGTAGGTATAGTAACACAACATAGGAAAAATGTAAAAAATAAATAAATAAATAAAAGCACGTACAAAATGCAAAGTTTATGATATTAATGATAATAATGATAATGATATGAATGATAATATTAGTACAAAAATAAGCTGTAAGCCCACTCCACTACATTTATTTGATAGCTATAGTTAGGCTGCTTTACAAATTTAGATTTTAGGTATGATGAGTTTATAAAATATATTCATAGAAATAGATTAACATACCCTGCAGCACATACAGTACTTAAGATTAGTAACTAATACATACTAAAATGCTACTTAAATGCATCAGTAGCTATAACCATATAACACTTGCAGGCTATTTTCCTGTGTTGAGTAGCCTAGGGTTATTATACTTTATACTTTTAAGTAGCCTATATTTCGCTATAAGCTACATTTACTTGTAATATTACAAGTAAATATTTACTTGGAGTATTTTTACATTTTGGTATTGGTACTTTTTACTTAAAGCCTACTTTTTACTTTCACATTACACCAGTGGATGCTACAAGAACAGCTAGTGACTAATCTCAATAACTGATTGGTAACTTTGAAAGTAAATACGTATTTTTACAAATTGAAAGCATGTCGTGACAGTGTCGAACTTTCTGTTCTCTCTTACCTGCGGCATCTTTCCACATATGGATCCTGTCTGTGATACTGTAAACCTCCGTGTCTCAGCGCGTCCTCGGCGTTGGCAAAAGCCTTTCAGGGAAGAGGAAGAAGAAGAAAAGTTTGCATCAGTGAAAGTTTCCCATTGCTGAAATTATGTTGCTTTCTCCGCTTTGATGCTTCCTTTCTAATTCATAGTCACTCACCTTTTTGCGCAGCCTCACTTGTCCCGTTATTATTGCTACAATGTACATTTTTATCACCAGAAGCACGCCGTAGAAAACAAAACAGGAGACAACTTCATTTCTTATAAGGTCTGCCATGTTTTTTTGTTTTAGTTATCCAAACTGAGCTGTGTTGAAACGGAAGACGAGCTCTGAGATTGGTGCTGCTAAAAAGTGACAGTGAGCCCGAGGGTGGAGACTTTTTGTACCCTCGCCGATGTCTGCCTATTGCCTCCCACTCACAGAATATGACGATGACAAGTTAAACGGAGTGTTTCATTCATAATTCTGTGAATTCCAGACTGACGAAAATTGGTTCCCCGAGGCTACAATAAATCACATCTAGGCAGTGCTGGAATTGTTCAGATCTGTAGCCTTCCTATAGGCTATAAGCAGGCCTACTGAAGTATTAGCAACAACATGCAGGCTACTTAAAGTATCAAATAGGAATCAGTGTTATCTTACTTTATATTTTCAAATTACTCCTTACCACTGTTGAGCTGGTAGAGGTAACGCAAGTTTTAATAATTTATTGTAGGGCAGTTTTTCCTTAACAATACTGTAAAAACTCATATCATATTCCGAAATATACAGCTGTCAAATACAGTAATTGTAAAAAGTAGGATATTTTCCCCCTGAAATGCAGTGAAGTTTAAGTAGGCCTACAAAGTGAGTAAGCCCTGACTGCAGTATGCAGATCGAGGAGTGGCTCAATGTGGGTGGAGCTAAACGTTTGACTCCGCCCACTTGTCAAATAGCAATTGGCAGAGCCATTTCTCTATCACTCTGGCAATTGGTCTGAGGGGAAAACACAGGACTTTCAAGCTGACCGGAGATCTTTTCCCGCGTGTAAAGTTTGCTTTTCCCGTTGTTGTTTTTCTTAACCCAACCGTCCGTTGTTGGCGTCCCCCAGAGACATGGGCTCGTTTCCCGTGAATTACGTTTGCTTTCCCGTTATCCTTTTCCTTAACCCAGCGGCGGAGTGGAACCAAAACATCTACCAGGAAATTTTGTAGACCACCGGCCGGCAGGCAGTGTCCGTCCGCGGGCAGCCAGCGTCCGTCCGCGGGCAGGCAGCCGCCTCTGCCTTAACAACCGTCAGTTGTTGTCTGGCGTTCCCCAGAGACCAGTGCTCATTTCCCGGGAGTCATGTTTGCTTTCCCCTTTCTTCTTTTCCTAAACCCAACCCCGTTCTTTTTTCCTTTTTACAATTCAAATATCGTTATTTATTATAATCTATATATCTATATATAATATATATTATATTATAAAGGTATTATAATCTATATATCTATATATAATATATATTATTTTGGCCCCACCCCGATCTGCGTACAGTCAGGTGCAATTGTACAAAGTAGCAAAAAATAGGCTACTCAAGTAAAGTAGGCCTAGCTACAATGCAGGGGTGGAAGTAACGAATAGGCCTTCATTATATTCTCATTAAGCCTACAGTAACATAGGGTTTTAGTAGGTTAGGCTACATGTAGACCACTTTTTTTATGTTTTGGAGTTATTGGTAAAATAAATAAATACTAACGATACAAATAATACAACCACTTATAAAGTGTGAAGTGTTGTAAAGGTGAGCACGCGAAGTTAAACAAATCAAACACCCACTTTCTTGCGTCACAGGTGCATGCTGTGTCTTATGGCTGTGTCTAGCCAAAGAAGACCGGCTTTGGTCTAGCTAACATGGTAAACGTTAGCATGCTCATGGTAGCATGCTCTCTGGGACACAGAGTGGACTGGTTATACTGGGAGTAGATAGGCTGAGTGGACTGGTTATATTATGCTCTGAGAATGTACGAGCAAAGAGTTGAACCTGGAGCAGATTGAAGAGGACGCGGCGGTGCACAAAACGCAAGGAATGTAATTCAGACAGGTAAGTAGGCTACAACAACAAACTCAGTCGTTGTGTGTGTGTGTGTGTGTGTGTGTGTGTGTGTGTGTGTGTGTGTGTGTGTGTGTGTGTGTGTGTGTGTGTGTGTGTGTGTTTAGGGCTGCAGCCGCTGTGGAATTTATATTACTGTATTTGTTTTTCTATAGGTGGCAGGTTATTTAATTAATGTGGCTTAATACAATTGTGTAATTGTCTGATAATCGGTTCCATGCACTAGGCTGCAAAGTGCCATCTATAGAAAAAATATATTGTTAAGGGCTTTGTGCTGTATACATTGACAATGACTTAACTAGATTAAACTTTTAACTAGGGTAGCTATTCCTTAACACTATATAGGCTAATTTAAAAAAAAAAACTCACAGGTTTTCTGTGTAAAATCATGATCTAAAAAGTAACAAGTAACTCCAGCTGTTAGATAAATATAGTGAAGTAAAAAGTACAATATTGGCCTCTGAATTATAAAGATAGTAAAGTGGAAGTAAGTAGCCTAAGATTGAAATACTGAAGTAAAGTACATTTAAAATGTATTTTGAACAATTTTTAAATACTTTGTATACTGTAGAGTAGTTATTATATTGTTGTTTTTTTAAAACATAGGTTTTTTGTTTAAAATCTGAAAAGTTATTAGCTGTCAAATAAATTAAGTTTATTAAAAAAGAACAATATCCTGCTGAAATGTAGTAAAGTTGACGTATAAAATAGCATAACATTAATATACACAAGTAAAGTACAGGTACCCATAAAATTGTACCTAAGTACAGCACTTTGGTAAACACGGCACCACTGCACATGGGTCTCATGTAGAATAGAGGAACGGCACAGATGAAGATAATTTTGATCTGTTTTGAATTATGATCTGACTCCGATGACAGATGACTCAACTATTTGACTTTGTGACCCAACATGTATTTTCTTTTGCGTATTTTGGCGGTCATGTAAGACTATTGGCAAAATATGGGTTGAGCGGCTGGTTGCAAAACAAGAAAAATTACAACACAATTTAGATTGTAGTGATGTCATGATGCAGTACTTTGGTTGCTCAACATCATAATATGTCCTCATGTTACATAGTACAGTATGATGAAAACATTTTATTGATGAAAGCAGTGGTGTAATGTAACTAGGTACGTTACTTAAGTATTTTCATTTTATGCTACTTTATACTTCTACTACATTTCAGAGAAAAAAACACTTTCTACTTCACATTTTACAACAATAGTTACTGATTACTATGCAGATTATGATTTTAGATGGATTTTACATATCATATACAAAACATATTCATAGGTGATATAATGTAATCATACATATAATTTAGAAAAGTTAAATTCTTATAAATTCTGCATAACAAGCACTATTACTTTTGATACTTTGAGTACATTTAGCTGATAATATTTGTGTGCTTTTACTCTAGTAAGGATGGAGTATTTTTAGACCACAGAATTTTTATTTTTACTTAAGTAAAGGATCTGAGTACTTTACTTAAGTAAACGATCTACTTCTTCCACCACTGGGTGACAGGATATCAGGGTAATAAAATATACAACAAAAAAACTTAGCGGAAAATCCAAAAAGAATTCCTAATAAAGAGAATGTTGTAAAAAAAAAAAAAAAAGAGACCTCTCAAATCCTATTTCTCCTCAACTCAAATCATCCCGTTTATTGCATATAGACCACACGTCCTGTGTATTCTATCATGTTTATTTACGTCTTGGTAGTATAACATGTCTAGGTCGAGTGTCAGCCATCAGTTCCCTGTGTCTGCCAGTCCAAGGTGAGAGAGCTGCCTGAGCTGCTGTCATCACAGCAGTCCTCAGCATCCGAGAAAGAGGACATGTAGTGGAGGCCGGTCACTCTGTGGTAGTCTCCCTGGAGCATCTGTGGGTAGGTGGTGAGCTCCATGGCCCTGCGGCCGGTTCTGCTCACCCTCCACATGTCAACCAGCTGGGAACACATGGCACAGCCCATTTTGTGTGTGTGTGTGTGTGTGTGTGTGTGTGTGTGTGTGTGTGTGTGTGTGTGTGTGTGTGTGTGTGTGTGTGTGTGTGTGTGTGTGTGTGTGTGTGTGTGTGTGTGTGTGTGTGTGTGTGTGTGTGTGTGTGTGTGTGTGTGTGTGTGTGTGTGGTTACTCTACACACAGGCCTCAGTATGCATACTCATCCTCACTAGTTTACCAGCTTCACCAATATATTTTGCAGGTGAGAAATACAATATTTATGATGTATTAATATATTATTTATGTATACTTGGATCTAATATTTTGACCTATATTTAACTTTTTACATTTAACCCTTTAACACTTAATATATAATATATGGAATAATATACTTGTAAATTACTGCAGTATGTGTAAATTATTGCTATTTCATACATTGTAAAAACACGACTACATATTTTCCATATAGTTTCCAGTTAAATGAAAAAACAAGGAAATAAATGATTTATGATATTTTGCAAACATTCAGTTAAATTGCAATATATTGGCATGTAAAGTGGGGAGTTTCCCTGGAATGTTTGAATCTGGGTTTTCTCCTATGAAACGCTTGCAGTGATGAAGAAAAAATAGACAAGCAGGGAATGGGAGGCTCAGCTCAAATTCGCAAAACAAAGAGTACAGCTACTGATCGAGTTCCCTCCTGTTTTCAGTAACCAAAAAACCCACACGTCTCACATCCAGCCCTGCCTGCAGGGCCAGATGAGGGTTACCATGAGTTAAAAGGTCACAGTCATATAATCTCAAGGTGTTCTCCGTCTCCAAGAGCTGCCAGACACGGCATGTAAATATTTACAGCGGTTGCCTTTGCAAGAAAAAACACAGAGCGAGGGTTCTCAGAGAGAGGAGCTGAATCCGTGTGCTACAATCTTTCCAACGAGGCTTCTTGCAGGATTTCTTTCTGGTGACTTGCTCCTCAGATGATACTGCAGCACTTTGATTTTTGCTTTGGCTGGGTGCAGGATTACTTTAGGGCCAGCTCATACTGAAGCTTTGATTAATGAGTTCCTCCTTGTGTCCTGTTAGTTATCCTCTCTTCAGCTTGATGAAGCATGGCTGTGCTTGAGAAAAGAAATGGATGTGGGTAAATTGGTGACAGATTAATACAGACCTGTCACTGTCAAAATGACCAAAATGCATGCCCCTTGCTAACCTTACAACCCCCCCAAATTCCTTAGTAGCAGAGAAAGTGCAGAGGCAAAGGGATTGTTTTATTGACTATGTTGGCCAAGTCGACCTTACTCATTTATCCTTTATCAGGCTTAGGTTTGTACAAGTTAGAATCTTTGGCCCCGACCATGGCTCGGAAATATCAGTCGTATTGTGCTGTGGAAATCCAAGGCGCTGTCTTTGGTGCTGAAGTAACAGACAGATTTGTAATTGCGAATTTTTCTTACCAAACCGCATACTGGCTGTGAGCACAGTAAGAAAGGGGTAACCACTGTGCACTCTGAGGTAAAGTGGGGGAACAACTCAAGTGTTCATAATCGGGAATAATAAAAATGTATATATAACCCTGGCAGAATCCAGTTTGTTCTGACAGCTGTAGCAACAAACAGAGATCACTTCCACAGGAGGACATTACACTGATGCTTCAAGGTGATGAACAACTGTGTATACTGTGTACAATTAGTCAACATATTTGAAACCGTTACAGAGGAAATATAAGGGAATCCATGCAGCTCATTTTCCCTGTTACATTTGCACAGCTATTTCCATGCATAATTGGTAATTATTCCACTTCATTAACGCAGAGCTTAACCTGCCCTCCTAAATCTATGATCTGACCTTCATCATGCAAAGCTGGCTGGTGCACAGAGAGCCATTAGCAAGAGTGTAAATGACATTAATGATGAGGATGGACAGGACAAGTGGTCTGCTGCTCCTCGCCACACCCATCCCAGCCCGGTGAATATACACAGCAGGGGCAACCCTTTTAAAGCCAGCCTCCCCCGCTGTCCTGGATTCTCACTGTATTGTGATCTGCTGATTTAATATTCAATTGCCTATACAACTACTGCTATGGGATGTATAATTATTCATCAGAGTATATCTATTGTGTCACCAAGTAAGTATCCCAGCTTCGATCTCTCTCTCACACACACACACACACACACACACACACACACACACACACACACACACACACACACACACACACACACACACACACACACACACACACAGTGCAGGAAACACGCCAATGTTCTAGGTAATGCGATGTGGACGGATGCTGCAGCTACATTTGTGTCCTCAAGACTGTTTTTGTTTTGCTTTTGTGTCTTACCTGAACAGTGTGTCGTCTCTCCTGTCTTCAAGAATGCTCTCAGTATGTGCATCATATCCTTTCATCAGCCTGGTGTGTTTTCCTCTCAGTCTGCCTCTGTCTGGGCTGGATACAGCTCAGCTTGCGTATGGGACTTGGGATGACATCACAGCTACTCACTTGAGAGTTGTCCCCTCGTTCTCAAATCAAAACAGGTAAACCCTCTCACTCTGTCTCTTAGACTTTACTAGATTTTCTCAGCAGACAACACAAGTTAGGAAAACAGTAAACAAATTTGCATTTACCTCATCTTTACTCTAGAGAAGTAGTAATAAAGCCCAAATGGATATAATCTAAGTAAGAGAAGTAGTAACACATTTAGATATGCTGATTCATCTTGACATATTTATTATATATCTCTATTTCAAAGAGACAGACAAGGAGACAGCAGTGAGGATTCAGAAGACACATTTTCAAAAGATTGGTTGAAATCTTTGCAGCAGAGGATGATATGTACTGCCGTTTTCTATAATGCAATCAACAGTAGTTTGCTTATTCACTGTCTTGCCCAGTGTTAGATGAGAAGATCAATACCACGAAGTATGGAGCTTAAATCAGCAGCCTGTTAGCTTGGTTTAGAATTAGAGATGGCCCGATACCACTTTTTTGCTTCCCGATACCGATTCCGATACATGAACTTGCGTATCGGCCAATACCGAGTACCGATCCGATACCAGAGTGTCATATATTTCATTATGTTTTAACAGCTGTATACTACTATCCCTGTATGGATGTGATATAATTTCTATCTTTGTTGTCGGTCTGGCTCAGGCTATCTTTGTTGTCGGTCTGGCTCAGGTTAAACTCTTGGTGAAACATGAACAAACACAAACAATGAATGCCCCAGAACTTTCTTTTATTCTCCAGTTTGACAGTCAGTTATAACGGAAAAAGAACATAAATAAACTACTTTAATGTAGATTTTCTTTAGGGCTTTATTACGTGGTATTGGATCGGTGCATAAACTCCAGTACTTCCTGATACCGATACCAGCGTTTTAGGCAGTATCGGAGCCGATATCGGTATCGGAACATCTCTACTTAGAATCAAGACAGGATACGGGGGGGAACAGTTAGCCTGGCTGTGTCAATCCATACGTTTTTGCGCTTCAGTTTTTGTATGGATTTAAAAAAAAAAGTATAATGTGTTTATTAGTGAGCTTTAGAAGTGCTAGTAGGCAACTTCTTACCTTTGGACAGAGGCAGGCTAGCTGTGTTTCCAGTCTTTATGCTGAGCTAAGCTAACTGTCTCCTGGCTGCAGCTTCATACTTAACACACAAATATTTGAGAGTGGTATTAATCTTCTCATCCTCCAAACCCCTGGATTGTAATGCATGCTTTCTGTTTTAAATGTGCAGTCTCTAAACTGAGATTGTGCTGATGACATCGCTATGACAATGAAGCATTACATGTAAACTAGTTTAGTTTGGATCAACGATCTGTGTGTTGCCGTTGTCTAACTCCGTTCTCTTCGGGAAACAACCAAAACTTTGAGCTAGCAAACTACACGCTGAAAATGGCTTTGAAGAACATTTAGATCATGCAACAAGGCAGGCCTGCTTGGTTCTTTCGGGGAATGATTGTAAAGATTTACAAAGACTGTTTACGCAGTTTACTATCTAACTGGGAGGTTTTGTGGCCAATTGGCAGGAATCGCTATTAACGTAGCACGCACAGCGATATGCTGGTAAGAACAAATTACAAATAACCATGTATCCAGCTAATTTATATAGTTCACATTACTGTATTGCTTGACCAGTTAACTTCATTTAATATTGTATGTGGCGTTTTCTTTTGCAGGCTGCAAAATCAAGTTCCTACCTGAGATTATTTTGCAGAGCCAGCGTCGCTGCGTTCGGAACTTGGCACCGCCCAAGACGATTGTAATTGGTTTAAAGAAATGCAAACTATCCAGTTTTTTTCCCCCTATCCTGGAATGTATGTGTGGAGCAATGCAAGACATGTAAACTGACCATTGCAGTTCTGCCTTAAAGTTTTTTTTTGTGTGTGTGTGGTTTAAAATACGGATGAAATATGGAAATATATCACAGCAAATAAAAAAACACAAATCAAATCAAAGACCAGGCATTTTTAATAATTTAACCAGTCATGAGTAATTACATCATTTTTACAGACAGTAAGACATCCCATTAAATTAAGGTCAATCACTTAAGTCCCATGTTATCAAAGCATCGCCATTATCATGACCACACGAGCCACACACTGTAAAATGTAGGGAAAACATGAGTCAGTAAAATCCTGTTGTGCTGTCTCCATGGTGTCATGATATCACTGATGAACTCTGTCCAACCACAGCAATGCTTATATATTTCAGTGAAATAGAATTCTCACACGAATAGCTACGTGCTGTAACACAAGCAAACAAACTCACAGCTGGGGATAATTAAGTAATTACCACGCCACGTGTCTTAACACTGCAAAATAATAAGCTACGCTGCCTCAGTCTTTACTGTCAGCTGTTCAAACCACTCTGTGTTTGATAGCTGTCCAGTGTCTCTTTGATGATAAGATTGCACAAAGATTTGTCTTTTGTTTCATTGCACTTACTCCCCGAAACAACGATCTAAACATAGCACACACACAAACCCCTATAGTATCAAATCATCTCTGGTAGATACAGATGTGACGTGTAAAAAGAAAAATACTACATAACAGTTTTCTTAAGACAAATTAACAAATTATTGTCCTCTTTTATTAAAATTGGTGAATTGCTCTTTGGACACATCAACAAAGAAAACAGGGAGACATGCATTACTTTAGGCCATGTTCTGGAATAAAGTTAAAGGTCCCATGGCATGAAAATTTCACTTTAAGAGTTTTTTTTTTAACAATAATATGAGTTCCCCCAGCCTGCCTATGGTCCGCCAGTGGCTAGAAATGGCGATAGGTGTAAACCGAGCCCTGGGTATCCTTCTCTGCCTTTGAGAAAATGAAAGCTCAGATGGGCCGATCTGGAATCTTGCTCCTTATGAGGTCATAAGGGGAAAGGTTACCTCCCCTTTCTCTGCTTTGCCTGCCCAGAGAATTTGGCCTGCCCATGAGAAAGAGAGACATCATGGCTTGCAAACAAGCAAAGTGGCAGTCCACCTTGCCCCCCCTCTCTCCTCCTCAACAGCATTTAAAGCTACAGACACAGAAATGGCACATCCTAAGGAAAGCTCATTGTGGGACTGGCTCTAGTGACTGTAGTTCTGCACCAAGGCTGAATTTCGGGAAAGAGACTTCAGATACAGTATTAGGGGACCGTTAAGGCCTATATAAAAGCATCCAAAAATCAGCATGTCATAGGACCTTTAATAGAAAGAGCTGACATTTGACCTGTCATAGCGGTAACATTTCAAGTGAAATTAATAACATTAATGATGGCTGCCTTCTGTTAGTATTTAATGCTTTTGGTCACAGATGATTCAGCAGGGTTATGGCGACCTCCATATATTCAAGTCCTCATCTGAGAGGGCCGGTTAGTTCAAGGTTAACTGCTTGCTCGGTTGTTGTTAGATGGGCTGTAACACAACCGCTCAAACTGCAAGCTTTAAACTCAGAGCTGCTATGATTGATATTTTTTATAACGATGCATCATATGGCAACGTGAAAGGGGTTGTGGTGAACCTACAGATAATTATAACCTGAATCTGCAGCTTGCCTCGGCTTTAGGAGCTTCATAGCGAGTTTCAGCTCGTTTAGCTCCGCAACTTTTCTGTTTTGGTTCACTCTTACCGTTGTTATAGCTTGGTTTTAGCCGCAGCAGGCTACTGTTTACATTGATAAATCTCTAAAACCTTAATGTAAACTACCTGCTCAACACCAAGCAGCAGACAGACACAGTTCGTGACTAGCAGGTGAACATAGTGGAGCATTTAGCAGAAAAGGAGACTAATATTTCCCTCAGGAGATGGTTCGCCATATCAACTTAAAAGATGATGATATGTCAGTGTTGTGTTCCAACTTGTTTTCGATGCCCCTAAGTCACCTAAACAAAACAGGTTTAACTGTGAAAAAAGAAGAAAAAAAGACACAAACACTGGCAAAATAAGAAATACTGCCAAAACAAAAAAAAAACATCTGCAATGTTGTCAAAAACACTGCCACATGTAATCAACCGTACACTCTGCCACCCTAGAAACTTCCTGGCTGCCTTCCATTTAGGTCAAACTTAAATTGAATATATAGTGATTGTTAATGGTATTAGTTGCACCTGTGCTTTTTCTGCTATGACAAGTCAAAATATCTGTGGTTGGAAAAGGTTTATTAAAGGTATTTTGGGCTACGGTTTGCATGCCTTGTTTGATATATTGCCCGAGGAATGTTGAAGCTGCTCTTCTGATAATTACACTTCTGAATATCTGCTGAGCTTCTTAAGTGTTGGATTTGATCAGATTACGTCTGTCTCGCTTGTCCTGGTATCTGAAAGTTTTAGCTAACTGAGAAAACTAACATTGTCTCTAAGTAGAAAAGCAACAAACTATGATTTTTCCTTTTGAGGATGAGCTTGTTTATGCACGTTAACTTCTTTCAACATCTTTAAAGGAAAAGTTTGACATTTTGTGAGTTAGATGAGAAAATCGTTACCACTCTTACGCTTAACATAAAGCTACAGCTAGCAAGCAGCATAAGGTAAGAACTATATCTCTGTGTGAATACTGCATGGCAGCTAAAGATTAAACTCAGTGTTCATTCTTAGTCATTTGGTATTAAAAAAAAAATCTGTTTTTCACTTTTTTTCTATTCACAAATAGGCTTTGAGATGCTGTCACTCATCATAAAATTGGTATTTATTATTAATATAACAGAAAAGCACAATTACACTCAACATGTTGTGTTGTTTCCCATGTGTTGCTCACTCTACCACGATGCTCGGCTTTAACTGATTCAAATGTGGTGGCAGACTTTGCCAATGCAGATCTGTACATTGAAAAAAGGCAAGCATGTGATTTTTATCTACAATGAGATAAGAGGAGGATGTGGTTTATTTAGCTGAACTTGGACTGACTCTAATTTCTCAGAAATGTTACCCTGGCACTTGAATAGAACTATTGAATTTGTTATGCTGTAAAGGAAACATCTACACAACAATATGTGATGTTACTATTGATATTCCAATTTTTGTTTTAAATGCTCTGAGCAACTCAGCCTGTTGGCTGTTTCAAACGGAAAGCCAGTGGTTAATATTGGGAAATGTTTGAACTGTCACAAATGGTGTTGAAAGAATTGCACAAAACTCTTGTCTACCAGTCTGATATGTGACTCAAAGAGATAAAAAAGAGGAGAGAAAGACAAATCTGAATCAAATTTAGAATAAATAGAATAGAATTTAAGGTAAACAAGCTATGGTGTCTCAATTAGTGAAGACGCGTGTTTTAACCTATGCCACATGGTACAGCTTAATTATTTCCGATAACAAAACATGCACAATTAAGATATTATGAGAAAATATACTTGATCAATAATAGTCCTATATTACCTTAACTGTTTTTTGGATTTGTGCATGTGGTGCTAATTATCTGTGATGTCAGATTATTTCGTACTTTCTTTCTAATCGGAAAATATTGCCCTCTCTTGGTTTAAACAGGTACATTATGTCATTTTAGTTAAAGGTGCTGTAGGTAGGATTGCGAAGATCTAGGATTTAGCCAAAAAATGTGAGCATCAACAACTTCTCAGTCCCTCCCCCCTTTCCGCTAAAGCCCAAAATGGTCTCCTAAGCCCCTCCCCCCACAAGGGAGAATGAATGTGTGTGCATGAGCAGTGATTGACACACGGTTAGAAAATGAAAATAGTATTTGGAACACATTCACATGTTTTGTGGTTGGACACAAACCTGCTGTGATATTTTCCATAAAGTTTGTTAATCTGATCATTTTGCTGGTTTAAACAAACAAAAGGCTTCCATTCCTGAGGGCTCAGTTAACTGTATTTAAGGTTGTAGGTGCAAGAGTATGATTTATGTAATATAACTCACTTGTTTTCTGAACTTGTTGCTATGTGACTAGTAAACAGGCCAACAACAGAAAGCATGTTAATGTCTCTTGGTTGTTGCTTCCAACGAAGAACAGTTCAGTCCTTAAACCAAACATCTGCTTGTAGTTCTGTTCTCCTCCTGAGTAACTGGTTCACGACGCCAGCAGCTGTCTACCAGTTTCGCAGTATCTGACACCTAGTCATTACAGCAGCCACTGAAACACCATAGCTACCAAAAACAGCTCCAGAGATGTGACACAACATCTTGTTTTTTTTTTACACCTTAACATTGAGGGTCAGAGTTATCCAATAAATAACCTATGTGATATTTAAGTACCGTTTCACCCTCTTGCCACACAGCTTCAAAATGATGCGTTGCTACATTTACAAAGTGCTCACGACGAGGATTCTTCACCAAGGTGCAAATTCCTCAGCTTCCTGCGAGGGCAGGAGTAGAAAGGGGAATCAGAAGACCTGGGGAAAATGAAAAACAAGTTGAGAACAAATGCACCCTTAAAGCTATAGTGTGTAGTCTGTTGCCCCCATGACAACAAAACTGTGCGCGTCCAAATGAGACAAGCCTTCCGTGATCGCGCACCCCCACCACCCCTCCGCCACACAGTTGCTTGTAGCCAAGGAGGACACAGAGGATTAAAAAAAATGGACTCTTCAGAAGAGGTAATTATTTTCACTCCATTTTCTGCGTGCAAAAAAGTCGCCAGACAACATAGCCATACTGAGAAATACAGAGAGAGTTTTGTGGAGCTAATTAGCTTTGTTGTAACTCATTTGGCAATGGCTTAAATGTATTAATATAAAAAAAGTTACGCACTAAAGCTTTAATGGGCCCTCAACTCAAACACTCAGATTGGATTTACAGCTGTTTCTGAGCTGGATGTGCTGCCTCTATTATTCTTGGCCATTTGTGCTATCTTAATCTCTGCTGGTCAGAAGGAATTTATGAGCTCATGTGGTTGACGTAAGCAAAGTGGGTGGAAAAGGTGCTCGTTCCAAGAGCAGCTTCATGACCACGGCTTCCAGTAAAATGTTACACAGCACCCAAAAGTATATTTAAAGACGTGATTAAATGCAACTCTGTGTATATGAAGGAAGAGGAATGTGAGATCTGGATTATGGTGATTTTTCCCTATAAGTAAACATCCCAACCTCTTTTTATCTCAAAGTGCTCTGGTTTCTGCCTCGATCTTCCTCTCTCCATGAAGGCTGTCAGGGTCAGCCGGTGCCACGGTTTGTCTCACTGCGATCTCAGGGCCTCCGCCATAAATACCCAACAAGTACTGCCAGGTCTCATCTGAGATCTGACCATAGTCTGCCCCTGAGGGGAGGGATGCACATAAAAGAAATGGTTTATTGGCTGTCTGTTTTTCTCATTTCCAGCGGTACAACCAGTGCTGCGCTTTACCTTGCTTCAGTTGTATGTGCCCTCCTTTCATAACACCAATTTTACTGTTGTCGATGGGACCAGGTGGCTCTGAGAAAACAAATCATAAAAAATATTTTGTAAAGGCAGAAAGATGAAGAACTTTAATGCACTACAGTTTGTCTTCCTGCAGGGTCATACCATTGTCTTTTCCCTTCACAAAACTCTCCCACTCTCTGAACCACTGCATGCTGATGCACAGGATCACCGTCGGAGCCTCTTCAGCCTGAAACTCTTTGTTCAGCTACAGACAAGAGAAAACTGCCCGTTCAACATCCAGCACAAAGCATGAAGACACATTTAAGCACAGGTAAGCCCTTGCAGAATACAGGCTTTTACCTTGATGAAGGTGTCTATTTCCATTTTTCTGCGTTTAGCCAGAGCTTCAATCTCCACCTGGCAGATGGCACACATATACAGGTGGTTCACGGCTGGGCCGCCTCCAAAACTAAGGACAGAAACACCAATTGATGGAAACAAATGAATGTGAACATATGCATTCAAATGTATCCAATCAATGTTCAGCTAAGGCCTTCGTTTACAGGTTTTGCCATTGCGCTGATCAATTCAGATACATTTTTCTGTTAGATTATTGTAGAGCTACATGTGTTCAGTTTGCAGGGACATTTCTTACATATCGCCTCTTTTGACATTGACTACACTCCTACTTGTTTTACTTTCCAATCCATATACTATATTACTTTGATCCATATAATATAGAAATAATGATTAGACACACCTTTAAAAAATGTATATGGTAATGTGTTGCATATTTACCTGTTGAAAAGGTACTCCCACACATTCTGAGGAACAATCACAACCAGGTCATCTATGTATTGGTATTTATTAGGAGGAATCCCTGTACAGAAATAAAATGTTTAAATTAAAGGAGAAATCTATGACCTTTTCTGGCCCGTACTGGAGACCAGTAAAAATTCCAACAACTATGGTAAATTTATTATCCTCCTACACAAAATCCCCTCCCTCATCCCTGCTGTCCTCTTAGACAATGATGGCCTGTAACTCACAAAAGCAATAAAGCCATGGTTTTCCAAGTAGACATGTAAACTAGCCATCTACCATAAATCTAAAAGAAACATCCAGTTTAACAAGAACAATAATTTGTTTTAAGTGCTGAAACATCTCGAGATGCCAGAAACCTATTCAATGCACCGTCCATAATTAAAACTGAATAATATGGCAAAATAAATATGTTTAGAGAAGGTAGCAACAGGTTTTTGGAAACTGTAGGTGAAATGTATTGATTTGTCAGAAAATTGTTTTTGAAATCCTGAAATGTAAGAATTTGTAAAAATTATCCATTAAGCTAACTGCTTCTGATCGACAACATGACTTCCAACGGATAATATGCATTTATTTTGCTGTGAGGTTATTTGCTATTGTCTTTTTGTTGTTAAATGGGTAGTCAAGTGATTAATTCACTTGCTTAAATTAGAGGACCCACAAGAAACAGACTGATTATAGAACGGTCGAAATATAACCTGCAGAGGCTGAAACCGTCTGACTCAAGTTCCTAATGTTTTGTCAAACTCTCCCATAATGCAACTCAAAAGCGTCTCTTCCTTAAAACACCAATAATTGTAGGCTGGTTTTAGTGCCGCGTTCCATTTATCTCGGAACTCGGATTTTCCTAGGTCAAAGTCGGAAACACGCCCCCTGACCTCAGATTTCTGAGCTCGGAACTCGGACAACCTCGCAGTAGCCCGAGTTCAAAATCCAACATACCCCCTGTATCAACAGTTGTGAAAGCTGCAGTAACATAAAGTTATAAGCACTTCTGTCTTATTTGTGTCACTAAATCAGTCGTTCACACAGGCATGTTCCACTTCTATCTGTGAACATGTTGTTACGCTGTTTGCATGCACAAAAAACGGTGTAATGTGTTGTTATCAACTGCTATTGCTAACAATAGCTAACCAGGCTAGAGCTAATAAACAATGACAATCCGACTTTTAAATGGAACGCATTCAACTCGGGTATGATGTCATTCCTAGCTCCAGCTTCCGACTTCCGAGGTAAATGGAACGCTGCATTAGTCCCCTTTTAAGGAAGCATGTGCATGTTTTCTCAGTGTGATAAGGCAGGGTTTTGACAGCACACATTTTTCAGATCAAGATTGTATCACACACCTCCGTGCTGACAAAGAAATGTGTGGTTGCTAATGGGGCCTGGTTCGGCAAAAGTGTTGAACTTGTTCAGCCATTCTCTGGAGATGTAAAACTGCAGCAGGCTGGGCTCCTTCATATTGGCCAGAGCCACCACCTTCTGCCTCTCTCGCAGCGACTCCTCGCTACTTTTCCTGCACGAGTCCAGGAAGAAACACAGTCTGTAACATCGTTTTGAATAAACAGATTATATATAAATGTTTGCCATGATGGAGTTTTTAAATGCTTACCTGTAGAACAACACGTAGGCCTCTGCATTCTGCACCACTGTCTCATGGACCTCTGTGACATACTGGTCATCAAACTCATACCACTGGCCATTGATCACATTCTGACAGTAAGCTATGTAGTGTCCACCTGGAGCACCAGAAAAAGTGTAAGAAAAAGAACGTACATGAACATGTACACACATTTGTTGATTCTCTAAAATATGTTAACCATGTTGAAATAACATTGAGTTATCTCATACTTCCTGCAGTGCCATGGTGACAAATGACTGACAGCAGATCGTAAGTGGTGACTTGGGATGGACTCTCTTTAGCCAGGAAAGGTCGCATGTCAAGGCCTTCCAACGGGAACGATACGTGGCTGCTAATCTTGAACGAATACATGACCTCGTGCCGGAAGCGCTTCAGGTGAATGCACAGAATCTACATAAACAAATAACACTTCATGAAGCCAGCCACAAGCCCAACTAAACTTGTTATCTGCAGCAAGAAAGAGATCATACCTCTGGAAGCCTAAGTACTTTGCAATATTTGACACCATTTCTCAACCTGTAGAAAACAAAATACTGTGTAAAAAAAATCTAAATGAGAAATACCCTTGTTTTAAGGGTTTTTAAGCATTAAAGGTGAGAAATTCTTTAGTTCTAATTCATGTCTCCACCTGGATTTACAATACATACTCACTTTTTACATCGCTCACAGCTGTACATGTTGTCCCCTGTAAAAAGAATGGATGTGAATGTTACTTCTGACATACATTTTCTCACCTACACCTGATCACTTAAAAGTTCTGTACTCAATATTCAGAACATTAATACAGCAGGAAACAAATCTTTACTATGTAAAGATATAGTGGAGTAATGGCATCCTGAGCAGAGAATGAAGTCACACTCTCTCTGTGTGTGTTGTAATCCGAGCTTCTCTGTTCTTTGTTTTGATGGCCGGTCCGGCCGCGTGTGCATGTTGTGTGAAAAAACACACTGTAGGTATTTCATGAATTTGGTAACTGTTAGTGAGAGCCATGTGTACGAAATCCTGAGTACAGTCCATATAAAAAGTAGAGTATTATAGTAAAATAGCACAGTGTAGTATTGTTTACCTTTGAGTTCATCTGCAGCAAAGAAGGCAGCGAGGCAGTCCTCTAGGTTCACCATGGGCCCCCAAAACCAACTGGGGATACATGAAACTACGAACCTGTTCAGAGGCATAATACAAAGAGATGTAACCATTACAGCCAAATAGCCTCTTTTAGTCTGTCTCCTCACAGTGATCATACTGACAAAAATAGACATCATGTGGGTCGGCAACTTGTAATGATTAAATGACCCCAAATGAAATGCTGCCTGGAGCGATAATGGCTCCTTAAAGGGTCTTAGATGGCAAGTTTGAAGGGCCCAAATACACCAGATCTCCCCTGAAAGGCTTGCTCCTCAGATGGCCGTTGAAGCAGGAACTGTGTACCCCCTTCTTCAAATAATTATGCTCAGCACCAAGGCTCTATGGCAGAACAGGGTTGTATGGAGAAGATATGTGTTGTCTGTTAAGTTTGTTAACTTGGATTGGGCATCGGCATCTGTTCCAGCTTGGAATCGTTTTAAAAATTACGATTCCAGTAATTCAAATCTGATTATCGGTTTCAAATTTTACCAAGTTTGGGTTTTCGTAGCAGCCAGGGGCTTGTTGTGTTGCAGCCGTGGAGCACAGTAAGTGGCGCTCTAGTGTGGCTTTATTTTACGTTATAAAAACCCGGTAAAACTTTCCTCTCATTTGTGAAATAAGCATGTGACCTGTTTCAACTCCACCCCTCAAAGAATCAAACTCGAGAATCGATAAGAACCCGAATCGAAAGGAAGAATCCGAATTGGAATCAGAATTGTTAAAATCAAAACGATGCCCAACCCTATTGACAACGCAGCTCACCTCCACAATCCTTCATCTATACTTCCTCAGAAACCACTAGATTCACTAAATGACGTCATCAGCACTGTTATGACGGTGCTCTGGGAATCTGGGAACTGACGGAAGAAGAACAAATATCATGCTTTGCTGACATAGACAATAACTACACGTTCTACTACACCGTCGAAAACCCTCTACAGTCATTAAAAATGCAATATTACTCTTCTCGTCATCAGGCTCAGCACTCAAATATTATCCTGGAGCAGTGGGTCAAGCTTTTCAGAGCCCTCCTCAGTCTACATAACCTCCACCAAGCCATCAGTCCTGGACTGACTCCAAGCCCTCTCCCTGCATGAACAACTCAAACATTTGCCCTGAAGGAATTCCTGAATTCGGTCAGGGCAAAGGTCTAACCGTTATCCTTCATCATTTCATGGTGCAGGTCTAGTAACTGGAAACCCAATGGAGGGGCCGATTGTCACTATATATTTCAAAGAAGGTAGTTTATCATTAAAGGGAATCAACTGTGTTATATCTTTCCTTCCTGTGACTAGGAAGATGGTAGCATGCATAATGCTGATCCACCTCACAACGCCAGTAGAGAAGAACATCCTTCCAGATCAGGTTAAAGTGCAAACAGAACAAGGCATTGCCTTGACATATCTAGCAAAGCCCTCTTGATACCTACACGCCCTCATCTGCACATCTGTGGCCTCCACAACAACATACAGTAGAATATTCTCTAAAGAGACGTGACTGGAGCCACATTTCCATCTAACACATTCCTTTGAACCCTCATTTCGATGATATGGATTTTCATAAGAAATTAATTGTGCATTACATCTAAAAACAAGACTTGACGCCACGTCCATTCTTTCTCTGTAAGGAACTTCCCTCAATAAGTCATACCATGGGCAAAAACAAGGTATTGTATATCTGGGTATCCTATTCCCTCCCCAGTTAAAAGACCTAGTTAAAAGGAACACGCTGACTTATTGGGACTTTAGCTTATTCACAGTAACCCCCAGAGTTAGACAAGTCGATACATACCCTTCTCGTCTCCGTGCGTGTTGTAACTCTGTCTGACGCCCCCAGTGCTAGCTAAGCCTAGCAAAGATCCTGGAGGTAACCGGTTCCAACTAGCCTACTGCTCCGAATAAGTGAAAAAATAACACCAACATGTTCCTATTTATATATTGTGTACAAATAGCAAGGTCATATGAGACACAGCCATCTTCAAACCATATACAAACTCGGAACTATATTCTCAGAAAGGCGAAGCACTGCTACTTCTGCTACTTGGGCGGAGTGATTTGCTCGCAGCACCTGAAGCCCTGTGGTGAGGAGCAGAGAGTTCGCCTGGAGTTCGCTGAGAGTTGGAGTAATAGCGTCAACAATTACTAGATAGTAAAAGCATAGTGACCTTGTTATTTGTACACCCTGTGACTATACAAATCACAACATGTAAACAGGAACATGTTGGCGTTATTTTGTCACTTATTCGGAGCAGTAGGCTAGTTGGAACCGGTTACCTCCAGGATCTGAGTTAGGCTTAGCTAGCACTGGGAGCGTCAGACAGAGTTAACAGAGTACAACACGCACAGAGATGAGAAGGGTATGTATGGACTTGTCTAACTCGGTGAATAAGCTAAAGTCCCAATAAGTCGGCGTGTTCCATTAAAGTTAATTTGGATCCATTATTTAATAAAATCCTAACCTGAGCTTTCTGGAGGGCTCCAAAGAAGCTTTGTGCTGGGGAGAGACGTGTATGATGGGCTTATGGTGTTGTCATAATTATATATAATTAATATAATTAATCACAAAAAAAGTCATACTGTGTTAAGCAACTTTTAGATTTACATAAACAGGAAGTCAAATGAAGCCTCTTGCCAGAAACATGCCTCACTAAATCCTTTCAATGACCTCAGCATATTAGTGTGCAATCAGATTGATTAGAATCTGCTGAATTGATGTGTTCAAACACGCTGACTTCTTCCTCTCCTCTGATAATATAACTCACTGACCGGCGTATGGAGTCCATGATGTAGGAGATCCAGCCCTGCGAGCCATAACTTTCGGGACAAACGCCTGTTTTGACTGGAAGGTTCTGATGTATAGAGGAGTGGAGCTTGGCCAAGTCCTCTTTACCAGGAATAGGTAGGGACAAGTCTTGGAAGGTTTCCACTGTAGTAGAGACCTGTCACACATTTATAGAATTGGTTTACACAGCATGCCTCTATAGTTTATAAAATATAAATAAATGCTTATCAAAACATATCAGTGTGTGGTCAATGAGAAATCATTTCACAAAAAAAAGCATATGTGAATAATACTAATAAAAATACAAGACAATTCATCTCAGCAAATGGTTAAAATGTTAATTGTTCAATTAAGATTTTCATGCATTTTTGTTAATTCTAATCATAAAAAATACTGAAATGACACAATTACACCAGACATACTATCATCTAAATTTCATTTAAAACAAAAAAATATAGATATTATTTATCAAGTAAATATACTGTGGTTTCTGACTAAATATGTGGCTCCCTCTGGTGTTAAAACGGATGAAGCACAGCTCACCCTGTCACAGGTTAAACACTGGACCAGACTGAGGATGGAGCCGTCAAAGATGTCAGAGATCACACTGCGATAGTGAGACTGTTTCTTCTTCCTGGCACTGAGCAGCAGCTGAGCTGGAAGATTCATGACGCGGAGGAGGATATTAGAGGACAAACTTAATATTGTTGATGTCGTTGGATGAGGGAAAAACAGGCGAAAGAATGTCTGTGTATAATGTGGCGGACAGAAGACCTCCAATGTTGGCTGCATTAACACCAAAAATAGAATAAAATGTTGCTGCAGATTCTGAAAATTCCCTTACCTTTTTTGAAGGAGTATGCAGGTCCTGCAGAGCGGAGGGGGCTGGAGCGAGGTGGACTAGAGGACAGTTTGGGATGCAGCTCCTGAAGGGTTCGTACAGGACTGCAGGGAGTGGACTGGGACTGGGTCATTGACGCTTCATTGTCTGGCTCTAGAAAACAGCATGTCGGATGCAGAGAATTGACAGTTTTAGAGACATAATTTACATGATAGGGATATAAAGTTGAAAAATACACTTTCATAATCTTGCTGGCCTTATACCGGAGGTGTTGCTGCTTGGGCTTTGCCGTTGCCCAGGATCAGATATCTGGTTGTTTTCTTGAATTTGGACGTCAGCGTTTGTGGTTGGCGTTAACTCCTCTTCCTCTCCCCTCTCAGGAACCCCCTCCTCAGCCGCTGTATCCACATCAGCGTCCTCATCCATCTCTTGCGAGCCCCCACGGAGGGGTGAGCCAGACACCCTCCTTTCCTTCAGCCTCTCCTTTTCCGAGATCACCCCGCCGGTACCGACGCCCACTATCCCCCCTGCTGCTGACCTGACCCCGTCGCACTCATCCTGCAGTAGGAGCTCGCCGTCAGCCACTCCTCCCCCCTCCCCACGGTCACTGCTGGAGCCAGAGTCGCAGGATAAGAATTCATCCTCAGACGGGGAACGGTCTCCGTCTCTTATCTCCTCCCCATCACTTCCCTCCCTGCTCATGCTGCACTCTGCCAGAGGCTCCTTCAGCTCTTCGTGTAATTGGTCCATCAGACAGCGCAGGAACTCTTGAGTGTCCTGTAGCAAAAAAAGCACCTTGCATTCACCCAAAAGGAGGATGCATGAGTGTGTCTACATGTACATAAACACAGACAGGAGTTTTGCAGAGACAATGACTGACTATTTCAAAACAAGAAGATAAGACAGAGAAATGTGTGAGTAATGTTGTATGTCTTGTTCTACATTGGTAAGAAGTGGTACAAGGAGGACCTAATCATACCCACTGAAGACAGGTAAAACTCATTATTATTTAAAAACACTTTTTGACTTTATCAGTCAAACAAAACCAGACACTTCCAATCAAACATATAATAAGCCTGAATAAAACATGAAACCATTTCTAAACATAGTTATTGTATTACAAAGAATCAGACAAACTCCAAGATTTCATTTGAGTTGTTTGTGTACTTCAAGAAATAATTCAGTTTTTCCTCCTTCCAGAGTCCGACAAAGTCGCAGATACGTTTTTAAATTTTCTGCATGCAGACTGAAGGTATGTTGAGATATAAGTTTAGCCTAACTTGGCTTAAATACTAGACATCTATTGGATCAAGAAGCCTCTCTAAAGTTAAATGAATAGTTTGACATTTTGGGAAATACACTAATTTGCTTTCTTGCCAGAGAGTAAGATGAGAAGGTCGATATCCCTCATATTTTCGCAAAAAAATAGAGCTACAGGCAGTAGACGGTTAGCTTAGCTTAGATGTTTCCCTCTACTGCGCTAAATTAAGCTAACTACTCCTCTCAGTAAGAAAGCAAAAAGCACATTTCCCAAAATTTTGAACTACTGTTTTAAGAAATACACTAATAAACCTCTCTAAGAGGATTGAATGGACAAACATAAGTACATATTGTAGTTGTAGTATGCAATTATAAAGTGGCTAATGTCACGATTATCAAAGAAATTAGGTCATATCGATCCTCCTGTTTTATACAGAGAGACGTAACAATTTGTCTGGTTCTGGGGATGTAAGCAAAATACTAAAATTCTCCAAAAACTGAAGTGACGTGAACAACTCAAGTCAAGCCTTTGGTTATTAATAACAAATGTAGTTGTTAATAGCAAAAATAACAGTATTTTTTAGGGAATGTGTGAGGGAGATACACAGGGGTTCACAGTTTAGAAATAAAAAGAACAAGACCGTATCAAGCTGTTGAGTGATGCCAGGTGTAGTTACCTGCTGGCTGCTTGCCCCTACCTGCTGAGCGTAACCACGAAACATGGGGTTTACTAGTTTGATGCCATGAGACAGACTGGTAGGCACGACATAGCTGGGCCTGGGAGAGTAGCCGCCATGAGAGTTAGTTTAATATACTGTATATGATTCAGAATCATTAGTACATAACAGTCTCGTATAGCTAAATTCTGTCACTTGTATTGAGTAATTTTATGTCACTTTGTATGTGTTTATTACCGTTTTTTATGCCAGAGTTCTGAGATCAGTTTCTGGTAACTCTTACAGAGAGCAGGCTTCTTATCGGTCCGGACCAATCCACTGCAGTCCAGGAAGAACTGAGTGAGAGGAGGACTGGTGAGGAAAGAGAGGAAACAAGTGTGTCAACACAACTGCCTAACTAAAGGAAAACGAAATAACAGAGAAAAAAGAGCCACACCCCTGGTAATTGACCAAATGTAATGACAGGAAGTGACCTCACCAATTGGACAGGGCTTGAAGAGCGGCATTCATGTAGCAGGAGTTACCAATATTTTTCATTCCTGTCAAGCCTACAAACAACAGGAGAAACAGCCGTACAGTTTTCTTTTTTATTCCCAGAGAATGCAAAAGTGTACAAACTAAATAATTTAGATATGAATGATTTTTTTAGAATGACGGACACCACTACAATCACACAGGATTCCCCCCCCCCCCCACCCACCACCCCCACCACTCCTTTCAGTTACTGCCATCAGGTCGACGTTACAAAGTCCCTTTTGGCACATAAAAACATACAAAAAAAATCCTTCATCCCCACTGCTATCACAAATAGGCAACATTTCCCACTCCATTTAGTTTTCTTTTTGCACGGTTTTGCACTGTTACTGTCAGTGTGTTTACACTGTTTCTACATGTATCTTATATGTTTCTTATACATATTTATGTCATTTGAGCTTCCCTGTCAAAGATGAATTTCTGTTACTCATGACTGACAATAGTTTTTCTTATCTTATCAAGGGATAATTATCAATGCTATTCTAGGTTAAAGGAAACATGCCAAGTAACTATTCTTAGGACTAAAATCAATTATATCTAATACATATGGCAGCTGTGTCCTAATAACATGAGCACTTACAAATTCAGGAAATTCAAGTGCGCTGTTGTTTAGAAAAATAAAGGTTGACAGTACCTCTGGGTTTAAGCTCATCGTCCTCTGAATCTGAACCTTCTTCTTCTGCCACAGCAATTGGTACTGCTTTTAGTGGGTGACCTATTGGCTGAGGAGCTGCTTCCTAGGAAATAGATTAAAATATACTATAATTATGAAGTGGAGTAAGAAATAGGTTGCGTGAAATTGAAATGGCATTACTAGGACTTTAAATGGGAGACGGGTAAGAAGGCAAAGTCATACCTGCTCTGTGGCTTTACAGTGGTGGGGAGCAGCAGGTACAAGCACCAGCGGAGGCCTGTGCTCCAAAAATACCTCCCGCTCGCAGACATAACACCAGATCCTGAACGTTGTCAGGTTCACAGTCAGGTTGTGCTTCTTAGCCTAAAGGAAACACATTCGCAATCATTCAAGGGACTCTTTTTCCTCACATAACCATCCAGCAAGGAGATACACAGACAAGAATGTTTTGTATGAGAAGGTTTTACCTGTGCATGTAGGGTGCTGTGATCCGAAAAGGACTCTCCACAACCAACATATGGGCAGTCACTCTACAGAGCAGAGACGCTGTATTAGATAAACTTCTGAATCCTCTCTTCGATCTTGCAAAGACATTACGTCACAATATCTTCCTGTCTTGGCTTAATTAATTCCATACTAGAATGTCAAAATGTCAGAGTCTAAATTAATAGTTGTAACTGCATATATTGTGCACTTGCTTGCCTGCCTAGGTTTGACAGCTACTACTGATTAATTATTAAGCATTCATCTGGCCTTATCTAAAATGCAGTGCTAGTTGCGCTTGCAGTAATCATTTATGTGACAAGGTGCACAAACCAGCAAAATAACCCTTGAAAAGAATGATTCAAAACCTTTAAAGGACCTTACCTGCAGACATGCCCACAGGTTTGGGCCCCCTGCACCACAAGACTGGCAAGTCCCCTGCAGCATGAATAGAATCCAAAGGAACAGAATAAAATAATTGTGCAATAAAATGCACAAACATGTTGGTTCACTCAGGAAGAGTAAGAGCTGACACAAGCAAGGATGCTTTTCACTGTCGATACCCAATAAAGACAACATAGCAGAGCAAAAAATTCCAACTCATGTGGTTATTACTAAAGTGGTACAAGGCTGCTACAACAACCTTAAGGGACGTGTAGGCCGTGGCACACACATCCCATGACCTGAACCGGGCTTCTTTGACATTCCAAGTAAATGAATGAAAACCCACCTTGGATTTCTGGAGGAGGTCCTCCTTGGTTACCTCTCCTATGGAGTCCAGGTGAGGACAAAGCTCTTGTTCAGCCATAGTTACTCACTCTCTTCGGGGGGACGTCTGCTAATTTGACAGGGCAGTAATAACAAATCTGTAGTCATTCAGGTGACAAGGTGTTGTAGCTAAAGCTAGCTTCATCCTCTCAACACAAAAACACGATATGCACTTATATAAATCACACGCACCTCGTTTCTGACTGACAACGGAAACCTATATACCTAACCTATAGTGTTGTTGAGACCATCCTTTCAACCCCCATAATCTAACAACTAAAAGGCCTTATGTTTACCAGCGAAAGCTCAAAAATCATCTCATTACTGCAGCTATGACAACAGCAGTTATGAATGACTCATATTTACCAACAGAAGCAGCTGCCACGATGGTAATCGCTATTTTTCATTCTTCTGGTAAACAAACCATACTGGATGCGGGCAGGCGACAGTATGCTAGCAAGATATCGAGTAGCCGAGCTGAGAGCCGCGACCCCCGGCCCACCATCCCCAAACAACTCACTCCCCCTCCCATCCACGGCACGGCACGGCACGGCACGACGCGACGCAGGGCTGGAGGAGACAAATCCAGCCCACAGCGATGTTCTGAAAAATAAATCCCCCTTTTCATGGATTTTGTCTTGCTAGTTGTGTATCTTTGTAATGTATTTGATACGTGTAGCTAATTTAGTAGAAACTATTATTCAAATAGATTTTAACGTGTTTATTCATTAACGGTAAATATCCCTGTTTACGGAAGTGACGTAATATTGTACGTCGTTTAAATGAGTCACCATGCTTTTAGCTTTTACTATCTATGGCTTTTGGTATGCTTTTTTAGTCAACTTTGTCCACTGTGGGAAGAACGGTTGGGCACATAATGCATAACGTTAGCCAATTGTAGCTATGTCCAAGAAAGAAGAGTGCATTTACAACCCGTATCTCACTTGTCCGTTTTGAATCATGGGGGAAATTCAGATAGAGCTTTGCAACAGTGAACCATCTTCTAAAGTTGTGTAAATTAGACACAATTACTGTGAACGCAAATAGCAATTTCCTGCCCTCAACATTTACTATTTTTTCTGTAATTGTGTGATTTTAAGTATATTGACTTTTTACGGATTTGTATTATCAAAGGTTTCACAGATGTAACAAGGTCAGCAGTGGTCATTCCCAGTTACCAGGTGGTAATTAGCACACACAAAAACTGGATTATTTAAATGTACTGTTTTAAATACTGATGGACTTTATATGGGCTGAACAGGTGAGATAAACCTAAATACTCATGTAGTGACTCTGTATAAGCACGCACAAGCATTAATTAAGACATGTACAGTTAGTCATCATGGTCTGTATGAACCTTTGTCCAGTAATTAAAGAATAGTTAATAAAAGGTAAAACATATCCCATTGGTGTGAGTCCCAACACAATCAGGTATCCCTGGAAACCAAAAAGCAGACACATTGTCAAAAGAAGCAGTAAATATGTAAACTTGATAAAGGTGCTTGAATTAGAATAGACCTATCACAGCAGACATGTTATAGTAGGCCTATAGCAAATGTACAGGTGTTTCAGACTCAATCCCAATTCTCTGTTTTACCCCTTACCCCTTCCCCTTAGTTAGGCTCAATCCCAATTCTCTGTTTTACCCCTTCCCCTTACCCCTTCCCCTTAGTTAGGCTCAATCCCAATTATCTGTTTTACACCCTTCCCCCTTCCCCTTAGTTAGGCTCAATCCCAATTCTCTGTTTTACCCCTTCCCCTTACCCCTTCCCCTTAGTTAGGCTCAATCCCAATTATCTGTTTTACCCCTTCCCCCTTCCCCTTAGTTAGGCTCAATCCCAATTCTCTGTTTTACCCCTTCCCTTTACCCCTTCCCCTTAGTTTTGCGCGTTCACGTGAGAGTAAGGGCTATCACAATTCTCGTTTTGATCGAGGGGTAGGGCTAAGGGGGAGGGGTAGATACCCCTTAAAACCAAGCACTTTCGCAAGTTTACTTGAAACCAAGGGCTACCCCGAATACACTACGCAACCGGCAATAATGGCTAATGTTGTATTCAAGTGCCCCAGTAAGACGTTCTCTTAATACATCCATGCAGTAAGCCGTGACAGTGTGACAGTGAGCCACTATGCGCAGGACCCTGAAACTGAAGCAGCTAAATGGAATTTAGGTATCATTAATGAATTGTATTATTTACACCTGTGCTTTTCCACTCTGATGATTCATGTTGGAAACATCAATCCTCAAGACACTCAATTCCTACCAACTCCTCTGAGGCAAGCCAAGCTTATTTTACTGTCTGCCAGGTTCTCAGAGTGTTCATCTCTTTGTTGTTGAAAAATACACAGAAATGAAGTAGATAATCCGTAGATAATCTGTAATGTAACATATGTTATTAAAATGAATACGAAATAAGAATTGTAAAAAAAGATCAACGAAATAATTTTCGTTTTTGTAATGTTGTAATTTCTTTTGAAAGTTATGGTTATGACGTACATAGCGTGTTAAGCCTGTATATTGAAACGCTGATCCTGAGTCAGAATCCTAATCTTTAAAACTACAAAGCTGGAGCAAGCGAGTAGCTGTGACATCTGACTCTAGATCGGTGCATAAGAGGCCACGTAACCACGGCGAAAGCCTCGCGGTATTTAGGCTACCCAGAATCCCTCGGTCTTCCTTTCTGCCTGAACCGACATGGTGGGTGCATAGTCGTTTCTTCTGGAGAATTACTATAGTTGTTGTATCTGTCTGCATCTCTAAATGTATGGTTATTCTAAAATTGTAGAATGTACCTATGCTTTCTGTGAAGCCTGCCTGTTTATATTATGTCGATATTGCGCGTCGATATTTTACTGTATTTGGGTAAAAATTGTTTTAAGTTTAGCCTTGTGTAGCCGGTACGAGTAGGACCGTGACTCCTTGTCAGAAGCTAAAGCTAACGATGGGGAACACGCTTTGTATCAGAAGCACGTTTGCCCTAATTTTTTGGATTTTCCGCATGACTGTGGACTACCAGTACCTAAAGTGATAACAATTACAACTGGTAAAAGTACAACTGAACGGTAACGTGATGTATCGGGATATAAGTATCCGGATGGTGCACCCGGTAGTGTTGACTAAATGGGCCCGAGCATAGCTGATGTTGGCTTAACCTTAAATTCAATTCAGTTTTCATTGGTGGGAACGTTACTGTTGGCAACCATAGCTCAGATGTAGTCTACATGTTTAGTGACTTTGGTAGCTTGTAGTTAATGAGTGTGTTTTGGTTTGCGAATTATAAGGCTTCAGCAGTGGTAACGTTAGCAGCTTGACGTTAGCATTTAACTCTGGTTGTATGGCATGCTAACGGTGTATGGTTAGAATGATCAACATGGGGATTTAGCTAGTTTTATTCCCTGCACTGCTTGGATGCTTTACTTCTGGTGCTTGTTTTTACGGCATTGATAACTAACTGATCAAAAGACTGGCATATGCTTATAGTATGTAATTTGGAAACTGGTTTGGACGAGGCTGGATGCTGAGCAATGGATGCTAAAGCCCATGCATGCTGGAAATCACAATCGTCAACCAAGAACTGGAATCTACTTTATTTGGACAAGGCATTAAAAATGTAATTGCCTCTACAATTATCATGCTGTGTGCTTTACCTGAACAGCTGTAGGATTAAAATACAAACTTAGCTAGGCTTTAAACTTTGGCTCAAAGTAGTTCTATAGTTTGTACCTTAGTCAGAAACCTGTTAATTGCCAACTTGGGTTGCACGTAAATTAATTTTTGAACATTTTTAGTATTACATTGTTGAAACAACCATTGGCCTTGATGCAGTGATGACTTTAATTTCTTCAACTGAAACTAGCCATGATGCTTTTTGAGCTTTTTAACCCTGAGCATTGGCCAAAATGCACAATGAATTGTTTTCACATTTAAATAACGTTTAACACATACTAACTTCTTTCTTTTCTTATTCTTGACAGCCTAAGGGAAAGAAGGCTAAGGGGAAGAAGGTGGCACCTGCCCCTTCTGTGGCCAAGAAACATGAGGCCAAAAAAGTAGTCAACCCCCTGTTCGAAAAGAGGCCAAAGAACTTTGGCATCGGTAAGTAGCCTTAGGTTGCTTTTTGAGAGAACTAGGGACTGTAACAGTGCAGATGATGTAAACGAATATTTGCTATCTTATCCATACTGAAGACAACTTTTATCACCAAGATCGCTGATGCACTTAAAATTTAAACCTCAAAAGACTTTGCCATAGTTTGGTTTTCAGATACTAAACATGAATCGTCTTTTCACACAGGCCAGGATATTCAGCCAAAGCGTGATTTGACACGCTTTGTGAAATGGCCTCGTTATGTCCGCCTGCAGAGGCAGCGCTCCATCCTCTACAAGCGTCTGAAGGTTCCTCCTGCAATCAACCAGTTCACCCAGGCTCTGGACCGCCAGACCGGTATGTTTCACTTATCTGATGAAAGCTGTAGTATTTTAAGGCTTTTTGGGTCCTTGATAGTTGTGGCTTTGCATATGATGTGAACGAATATTTGCTATCTGAATAACTGCTGACATTCCACCAAGATCACTGATGCAATTACTTGAAAGTGTCCACTCTTCATGCTGTAGAAGAAACCATACTTGGAGCAACTGTTGGGTTGGTTGAATTCAAATTTGTAATGTCTCCTTTCTCCTCAGCCACACAGCTGTTCAAGCTGGCCCACAAGTACAGGCCAGAGACCAAGCAGGAGAAGAAGCAGAGGCTGCTGGCCCGCGCTGAGCAGAAGGCAGCTGGAAAGGGAGATACCCCTACCAAGAGGCCTCCTGTCCTCCGTGCAGGTGAGACAAAAGAACAAAGTGTAAATGAAGTCCTGTAGAAAGTGTTATTGATGGGTAACATGTTAGTCAGGCTGTGTTGAACATCCAATTTTTATTTTTTTTTAAGTCTGTTAAAGCGTGACCCATCTTGTGAAGTCATATCTAACTTGGTCTTGATGCAGTGATGTTTGAATTTCTTCACCTGAAACTTACTTTGATGCTTTGAGCTTTTTAACCCTGAGCATTGGCCAAAATAATAATAGATCTTTTCAGGGGCTGTTCTCGGTAGAAGATAATTTCCTTTCCTTATACCAATTTTCAACAGGTGTGAACACTGTCACCTCTCTAGTGGAAAGCAAGAAGGCCCAGCTCGTTATCATTGCCCACGATGTGGATCCAATTGAGGTAAGCTTGTCGCAGTAGTGGAACTTTGAACATTGGGTACTAGAAAGTGGTCACTGGCAATGATGTATGAATTTCTTCACCTGAATCCTCTATGTGGATCAAAACTTACGAGCTTTTTAATTCTGAGCAAAGACCACAAACCAAGAATATACGTTTAGACTACAATATGTATTGTGGACATGTCTATTCTTGGTCAGATTACTTTCTCTTTTTTTTTCTCTCACTAATTACCTAAATTTTTCTCCTGTCTCCCTTGCTTTTGTAGCTCGTCGTCTTCCTGCCAGCCTTGTGCCGCAAGATGGGCGTCCCATACTGCATCGTCAAGGGCAAGGCTAGACTGGGCAGACTGGTGCATAGAAAGACCTGCACTTCAGTTGCCTTCACACAGACTAACCCGTAAGTATTAACAAACTGAGCTGTTTGTTTTATTACAGTATGACCTCTCTTGTAAAGTCTTTAACTTGGCCTTGATGCAGTGATGACTTGAATTTCTTCACCTGAAACTCACCTTGATGCTTTTTGAGCTTTTTAACCCTGAGCATTGGCCAAAATATAAATATTTTTTAGTAAAGGTTACTTAACATCTATAGGGTGTTTTCTGCAGCAGTGCTTCCCAGTAATAAATAATCCAGTTAACTGTCTTGGTGTTACGGATTTTTTTATATTGACAGTTTTATTAAATTCTCAATGTGTAATGGTGGGAGTGTGTGCTGCTAAATTAATCAGGATGCTCTAATCAAATGTTTACATTTTAAAGTCAACATGATTATTGAATCCGTAACCCCTTGTAGCTCCAGCTCCAAGTAGTGTCAGCACTGTATTAACTAGATTTGTTCTTTCCTAGTGAGGATAAAGGTGCACTTGCCAAGCTTGTGGAAGCCATCAAGACCAACTACAATGACCGATATGAGGAGGTGAGAATTCATTTGACTTTACTATAGAAAGTGTACCAGTCCAAAATTGCATGTTATCACAGACCTAATTGCACCATTTAAACCCATTATTTTTGTTTTTCAGATCCGTCGTCACTGGGGAGGTGGTATCATGGGCCCCAAATCAACAGCCCGCATCACAAAGCTGGAGAAGGCGAAGGCCAAGGAACTGGCAACCAAGCTTGGTTAAATTGTTTGGAATAAAAAATGTATGTCCTAAAATGAGACTTTTGGGTTTTCTTTACAGCTAAATATAGTATAATGGAAGAATCATACAAGTGTAGATTAATTTACAGCACTGTCTGGGAAATGTATATAGTTTGACTGTCAAAATAAATCAATACAGGATAATTTTTTCTTCCTGCAGTTCGGGATGAAAAGTAAATATTTGCAGATAGGGCTGGGTACTGAATTCAGTACTTAAGGCAGGGACCAAATTGCCTCCTAAAGTATTGAAAAATGCCTCGTTCAATTCCTTTAGGAGTAAATCTCAGCGGCAGTTAGCCAATAAGCATGCAGCATGCTTCTCCCAAGATCTAAAAATGCTGATGGGCTGTCTAATGTTACACGGCTTGCGTAGAAGGAGCTGAAATATAAATCAAAAGATTTATGCCGTAATGTAATTACTCCCATAACTTTTCAAAGTCACAGTATTGGTACCGGTATTGCCTTTTTTAACTATACCTATCCCTTATTGCAGATGTGATTCCATAGTGTTTTTAAGGGGGTTCCTTTGCAGTGGGTGATGCAATTGATCAGACTAGAGTGGCATCAGTTGACTGATGGGTTTTAAACATTTGAAAGGAATTTACAATTTCATGGAAAAGTTAAATTTTGGCATAGTAAATAATTTCCTCAGAACTGAAAATCTGAGATGGTACTTCCAGTTGGTGCATTGCAAGATGTTAATGCAGCTCATCTCTGTTCACGTTAAAAACCAACTTGCTCGAATATATCGGTTCATGTTGAAGTGTACAAATCTGCAGAGCATTCTATTAGTGTCATCAATTAACGAAAACTAGTTGGCAACATGTAGCGTTAAGACAAAAGAATGCAAGAGTTAAATTAATTTATTCATATTTTAGAATAATCCACAACTATTTACATATTTGTCAGTGAATGTTTGCAGCAGGCTGGAACTGATAAAGCACATCAAATACAGCAGCAGTTTGCAATGTTCACTGCATAATCCTATCACAATTTAATCTTCTTGATGAACTTTGCATACCACATGTAGGAGGTTGCTGCACACAAGCCATACCTGAAAGAAACAAAGTGTTTGTAAAAATAAAAATAAAATCAGTAAATATAAGTGGGTTGTTTTTAGAGACGAGATTTTCTTCACCAACCATGTAATTATGTACTGCATGTGTTCGTTCCTCAGTGTGACTCTGGTCTGTCCACCTATTGGTCCACCAGGAATTGTGCTCTCTGTGTGATACAAGACATTTCCATTACTTGTGCTACATAATTAACATTAAGATTATTTTTTTGGGCTTTTCTGCCTTTATTTGATAGGACAGTTAGGTGAGAGAGAGGGGGAAGACATGCAGGAAATCGTCACAGGTCTGATTCGAACCCTGGACCTCTGCGTCAAGGCATAAACCTCAGTATATGTGCGCCTGCTCTACCCACTGGACCAACCTGGCCACAACATCATCTTTATGCAAGCAGGTTTAACCATTATTTTCTGCACACCTGTAGAATAATTTACGTGTATGAGCTAATTGTATAATTAATCTGATATCACTATGGATGAAAGAGCATAATGGACTTAATGGTTCATGAGAACTTACCGAAGTCTGCATCTATGAAGATGGGCTCAGCTCCAGTGACGCTGCCCATGGCCTCCAGGTCACGGTAATGCCAGCGGTTTCTCTCCACATCGTTGTTCGGTACAAAGGGTTTGCGGGTCTCTGTCAGCCTAACTACCCCGACCACCTCCACTTCACCCTCCACCTGCACAGGAGCATTACAATTTGATCTATAAGTCTGAAAAGACTGCAAAGGAATACAAATGTAAGAATGACTGAGGGAAGCTTATGGTGAAGCTGTTTCCTCTAATATACATTGTGATAATGGTTTTGTGAAGTTGGTTAAAGCTGGGATGTTACATAGACATCCCAGCATTACTAAAAAAATGTAATGAATACTATAAATTAGTGACAAACAAGTTATTTAAACATGTTTGCAGTTGTGTCCACAAAAAGCTTGTCCACAGGAAAGGTGTTAAGGGAAAACTGAAGTTAAAATCTGATTACAGGTTTTAGGGAGTACTTATGTTGCTCCAGAGGGAACTTCATGAAATCTGACAAACTGCCTCAAGTGATGTCACTTGAGTCAGCATCAGGTGGGTCTGAAGACTACATGTATGAAAATGAAAAAAAAAAGAAATCTGGGGTCAGAAAAAAAAAAGTGAGCTCACCAGACCTCTCTAGCCCGCTCCTCATCTCTGCTTGAGGCTACATCAGCCACTACTAGCATAACCAAACTATCAGTGATCAAAATGCATTCTGGTTCTCTTTTGCATCAATTTGGGTTATTTCTTGTTTTTTTTTTAACTCCCATTGTGAGTCTCACAATGCCACAGGAGCGCAATGTTAAAACAGTAGAATACTCTTTTGAAAAGAGGTCCTCATCTGCCACATCTGAAATACTAACCTGTCCCTTCAACCTGGTGTCTGGTCTTATCTTCTGCCTTGGGACGTATCCTCTGTTCACCAGGATTGTGATGCTGCAAGAGAATGTAGCAAAGGTCACTGAGTGTTGGATGTAAGGTGACTTAACTAACTAACTAACTAACTAACTACAGGGTTAACCCAGAGCAACAGGGTTTCATCTGTTGTTTTACCCGAGGTCGGTACAGTGGAATGGAGTGATAACATTTGCGCCGGTCTCTCCACTTGAAGACAGCGTGCCCGCCTCTCTGGCCTCTTTCTCTGGGTCGACTGGTGAGCGGGGCAGAACGTACAGCTCCTGGGAGTGGTCGTACTGTCCACGCACTTTGACCCTTCTGTACTCAAGGCTGTTCAGCTCATGAGGACTAAGATCCAGAGAGAACAATGACAAGAAAATCTGCACATCAATAGGTAAAATAGATATAGATTTTGGGGGACAAGTAGCAACCTCAGTCGTAAGAGAAGGATTTATTGTTAATTTGTAATGTTATCAAGAAAAAAGAAAAACACAAATCAGTGTTGTTTACAGCTTCACAACTGGAGAGGAGTGCATGCTTTTTGTATCAATATAAACAGAATTGAATTTTAAAGCTTTAGTGCGTAACTTTTTGATATTAATAAATGTCCGTTACATTCAAGCCGTTACCAAACGAGTTGCTACAAAGCTAATTAAGACTATCAGCTCCAGACCACTCTCTCTGGATTTCTCAGTATTGCTGTGTTCAGAAGATTGTGTTGCCCGGTGACTTTGGCGTGCAGAAACTCGAGTGAAGATAGTTACCTCTTCTGAGGAGTCCATCATGTTTTTTTAATCCTCCGTGTCCTCCTTGGCTACTAGCAACTGCGTGGAGGAGGGGTGGGGGTGAAGCGCGATCACAGAAGGCTTGTATCATGTGGACGCGCCGACAGTGTTGTCATTACTTAGAATTCCTCATGGGGGCGACTACGCACTATAGCTTTAAAGGTTATCTTTAACTGTTTATGTATTGCTCCAGCGTGTCCTTTAATGTTTCCACATATAAAATTTAATTTATATATTAATTTATAATATATATGCATATTAGGTAACACTTTACTTAAAGGTAGCTACATAAGAGTGACATGACACTGTCATGAACACATTACATGAACCCTAACTCTAACCCTTACTTATCTCATAAACGTTTGACTTGTTTATGTTTATGACACGTTCATAACAGCGTCATGTCACTCTTATGTAGATACCTTCAAGTAAAGTGTAACCAAATAGTTCTATTTCTAAAATCTGCCTCACAAAGTATACAGTGTGCGTCTGTGATTAATAGTAAATGTATCTAACGTGTACTTACTCAGCAGGAAGAGGAATGGGTTCTGCAGTAGTAAGTCTTTTCAGCTCACTAATCAGCTGCAGTTTCCACTGACGTCGTTTCACCTTAACAGAAACAAAAATAACTGAGTCCACCCAACAACAATTTTTTTTTTTTTTTTTTTTAAATGAGACAACACAAAGTAAATAAGCTGTACCTGCCATGTACCAAGGCCGAAAGTGGTGGCCGGGATGAGCAGCAGGAACCATTTGAGGAAAGAGTCTTCTCCTTTCTCTGCTCCGGCTGCTGTGGAGCTCGACTGTCGCCCGAAGGTAATAAACTTTCCTGGAAATTCACAACACACAAGACAGCACTTTACATTTCCACTGGAAGAATGTGAGAACTGTATGCACAAATGCAATTTAGTTAAACCTTAGCTTACATGGCACAGTTTAAACCTGATATTGCTGTACATTTTTCATTTCAGTCTCAGTCTGAAACAGTTACATATAAATACGTTTTTCCCCCATCATTTTCACAAATTTTACCTTAAAATTCTAATTATATTATTAGTCAAATACGATATACTGTATACAGTCATTTCTATTTTTTTTTTTATTTTAAGTTTACATTATAACTACTGAATCTGATGTTCACAAAATGGTACAAATAAGAGCCTATCACTACTCATGTATTTTCATTTATTTGTCTTAAATAAAAATCCACATGGTAGTTACTGCGTTTTGCCTACAACAGTATAATTAATTGCTATGGACTATTTGCTTTTAAGATTATTTTTTTTCTTTTTTCCGTGCAACTGTCCATTATGTTGATCACCTTCTGCACGTTTGAAGAGTGGCAGTCTGGGCAGGAAGAGAGTCCTCCTGATGTAAATGACATGCATCTGCAATGACAAAAAACAGACCGCTCAGAAATCTGCCAACTACTGAAAAGTAACATTCACAAGACTCCGTGGAGTTTGGGATGTAGAAAACGCAGATATGAAACAAATAACTTACCTGTTTGCTTAGTGTCGTTATCACCCTGGTGGAATAAGACAGCGCGGATTTCAAGGAAGCCATGCTCGGTCAAAACAACAATGAAAAATGGGCTAAGACCTGAAAGAGACCAACTACATAACAGCTACAGAACCCTTCCTTTTTTTTAACAGTGGTACATAACTGATCACAAGGGGGACTTATTCTGGTGTTACTACTTCCGGGTGACGCCCCGCCCCGGCATAATACCATAGCATAATACCCACGTGTGTTCTCTTAATACATCCGTGGTGTGTACAGATGAGAATTGTGTTAGTATCTAGTATTCAGTAAGCTCCTGTCTTTGGTGTGTGTGTGTGTTTTAGCTGCATTAGAAGGCGGCAGCTCGGTTCGTTTGTCGACATGGATCTCGCGTCCAGGGACTCGTATATTCAAAATCTCGCTAGTAAAGTGTTATCTCAACGAGACCAGGAGCCACAGAAGAGACCGTTTGGTAATGTTAGCTAACTGTTTTAGCACTATCAACATATCCTTGATACATTTTGCTGTGCTTTAACTGTAAAAAAAGATATGTACATTTATAGTTTATGTGTTAATGGTTGTTGAAAAGACTAAAGCTCAATATTTGTCATCAGCATGTGGCTGTTACTGCTGTTGACCAAAGGAGGCGCTGCACTGTTTAAAAAGCAGCTTTTCCCATTGATATATATTTCCTGATGTAGTAAAGGTATCAGAAATAGGCCAGAGTAATCGATCTACAAAACAAATCGATAACTGTTTTTATAATTCATTAAACATTTGAGTTATTTATTAAACAAATACCAAATATGCTCAATTTCCAGCTTCTGAAATGTGATGATTTGCTGGTTTTATTTTTGTAAATTAAATATCTTAAATTTTCAGAAATATTTGGCGAGCACAACTGAAGGCATTGTACTATAGGAAATTATGACAAGTTAAACCATTTTCTGATATTTTACAGACAAAACAGTTAATTCATCAATCCTGTGCTGAACATGAATTAATTGCACATTAATGGAGTTTTTTTAATTTTATTTTTTAATTTTAATTTTATTTAGAATCTAATACGTACAACAAATTAAGAATTACAAAGACAAAACAAGCTTCAAGCCCCCCACCCACCCCTACCACTCCCCCATGCATTCATACCACAATCACCACCACAATCAACCCCACATTCATAGTGTTTTAACAAGAAAACAAACTATAAATAAAAAGAAGCACAAAGCAAACAAAATTAATAACAAAGAGAATAAAAAATTAACATAAATCAATCCTCTGATTTAATCCACATTAGTGGAGTTTAATATGATTTGTCTTGTTTAAAAAAAGAAAAAAAACTAAATTCCAATATTGAAAATTATGTTTGTTATTCTTTGCTGCTTTGTTAAATGCTGTAGGCCCATTCAGACTTAAAAAAAAAAAAAGCATTTAAATAAAACAATGGGAGAGCGGAAAATATCAGATTTAAGACTGAGCAGCTCATAATTTATAAACATGCATCACAGGAGATCTTACTTTATATTAAGGAGATCACAAGACATTTGGGTTGGCAATGGGTAGATTAATTAAAAGGAAATAACAGATTGATATCGAAGTGATCGTCCGTTGCAGCCATGAGGAAATGGTAAAATTTCACCAGTGTGACAATTATAACTACAATATAAACAAAACTGAATAATAAAGGAATTAATTACATTAATTTGATTTTATGTTTGAAATTGGTTTGTGTGTCGTTTTGTAGATCAGGAAGCCACAAGTGTACAGCAAACGTCATCATTTTTGGAGGGGAAGGGTCACCCACAATATCAGCAGTCTTTGGCTTTTGTCTCTAAACCAATAAAACGACTATGAGCTTTTCCCCTTTGGTCACAGAAATTCATCAGATCTGCACTTTTTTTTTTTTTTTTTTTTCCTTTCTTTCAATTTCATGGCGTTGCCTAAGCACGTTTACATTGCTAATCTTAAACTTGAATGACAATTGCAGAACCATTGCATGTGATTATTAATACACGTGTTTGTCTGTGTGCAGCTTATTTCAAGGGTAAAAATGACACGGGTCCTCCAAAGAAGAAGAAAAAGTGTAAAAAGAAGCATTTCAAAGAAAAAGGCATCGATAAGAAACCAGCGACTCCTAAATCCCAACAAAAGCCTTCACCCTCTGCTGCAGCGCAGAAAGGAGCGGCCACAGCGAAACTGAATGGCTCTAAAACTCAGAGCGTAAATGGATCTACAATACAGGCCCCTAAAGGTACAGTAAGTGTATCCATTACTTGTTCTTCTCCTGTTATTAGAAATGTTTTATTGTTTTCTGCTGTCACATTTTGATTTTTTTTCTTCCTTAAAGGAGGGACTGTAGAGTCCAACTTCTCCGCGGTAGATGTACTACGCAAGAGACTTCATGAAAAGATCGAAGAGTCCAGAGGGCAGGTATGCAGTATTTGAACATGGTGCAGACAATGAAACATGTATACATTGTATCCCACATTATCTGAATTGTGCTAAGACAGTATACTCCAACCACTGACTCCTCAACTGGAACCAGCTAAATAAGCAATACAAGTCAATGTTTACTTAAAATGTTACATTTGAATATTGTATGTTTATTTCTACAACTCATTGATGGAAGAGAAAAAGATGCTAATCCTTTGCTGGTATATCTCGTGGCAATTTTGTAATCCCACTCTGGCTTACAATATTGTACACAGGACAAATGATAGTTTGTAATAAGCACACCCATGGGAAGCTGCTCTCTCTTTATATCCTGGTTAGGGTCATTTCTTTCAGTTAAGCTACATCCACACTACTATGTTTTCATTTTATGTTTAAATGGCATTGTGAAACCAAAAGAATCTTTGCCCACGTAAAGCATTGTATCAGGAATGATCCCTGTCTATATTAACACGCCTGACAACGCATATCACATGACCATTTCATACGCTGGGCATGTGTGTGCTGGTGTTAACAGGAAGCAAATTGTTTAAAGTTATTCTGCGTTTGAAAGTCATGAATGTGTAAGTTCAAAATACTTAAACGGTGGCAAAAAGTAAGACCCAGGGATTTATTTTCTTGCACTGACAAACTTTTACTGAAAGGTACGTAAGCATACCTAAACGATAAGACTGACGTGCATAGTTGTTTCCAAACGTCTCCGTTTCTGCCCGTCCAGACTACAATGTAACCACGCAGTGTTCAAACTTCAACTTATTTCTTCCATAGTTTATATTTGACTATAATTAGACTAATATTTTACACTTCTCTTTTGTCAGGGAGCCCCTAAGAATGCAGCATCAGAGGCCGTCCAGGCAAAGCGAGCAAAACGAAAGCTGGAACGGGAGCGCAAAAAGAGGAAGAGAAAAGAGTTTCTGATGAAGAAACTAGCTGAAGAGAGTGGCCAAGAACAGCAGCCAGAGATAAAACAGGAAGCGGAGTGTGCCCCTGCTGCAAGCAAAAGAAATGAAACCGCCATCGTCTTCAACAAGGTGGAGACAGTGGAAGAGGTCTACATAGACAAGGTGCAGAAGAAGAAGAACAAGAAACAGAGTATGAAGGGCCAGATAACACCACTGACGGGGAAGAACTACAAGCAGCTGCTCAGTCGCGTGGAGGCTCGCAAAGCAAAGCTGGAAGAGCTGAGGGGGAAAGATGAGGGGAAGGCACGCGAGATGGAGGAGAAGATGAAGTGGACCAACTTGCTTTATAAGGCAGAGGGCATCAAAATCAAAGACGACGAGGAGATGCTGCGCTCCTCCTTGAAAAAGAAGGAGAAGAGGCGTACTCAGCGAAAGAAGCAGTGGAACACGCGTAGTGAGACCATCATAGAGAAGATGCAGCATCGTCAGGACAAGAGGAAGAAGAATATCCAGAAACACAAGAACGTCAAAATGGAAAACAAGAAGAACAAGGCACGGAAGAAAGGCAGAGTGCTGCCTGAGGACTTGAAAAAAGCATCGCTTTAGAGGGAGTGTGTTATAGGAGATGTTTTATGGCAAGACGAGGCAATGGTTAAAAAGGTAAATCAGTCTCTTTTATGAACTATGATTTATTTTCATGATTTGAAAGTGCAACTGCAGCACATCTTGTACCTGCCTTCCTGTCAAGGATCAATATGATGTGTGTGTTGTCAATAAAATGTGATCCTTCATTATAGTGGACATTAATGATGACTCTGTTGTAGAACTTGTTTATTTTACCAAATATCAAACCTGATATACACTAAATTGCTTTGGTTACATGAGAAGATTTATACTGCTCTCATGTTCTCACTCTAAATATGAAGCTAACTTAGCTAGTTGGCTTAGTTAGCTTAGCATAAAGACTTACAAGTAGAATGGACATTGTAGTTCAAATCAACATAGCAGGATTGTTAAAGTGTCAGCCATTTTAATGTGTGCTATTGCGACTGAAAAGAACGGTCCATTGTAGCGGCTAACTTCTATAATCTAATAAACTGGCTTGCGTCGAGTTGCAGACTCGCTTAGGTGAGGTTTTGCGACAAACGAGCAGTGGAGTTGTACGAAGCAAGGAGAGGTGGCTTAGCAATATGTCTGTTGCCTTGCTGCAAAAGAGGAATTGACCAGTGGTGGAAGAAGTATTCAGATCCTTTACTTAAAGGTACAGTAAGCTGTGCAAAGATTCATATTTGAACACAACTGCCAAACCAATGCAACCCAGAAGCAGCGCCCCCCAGATTCACAGACTGATAACTACCAAGGAGGTAAGCTTCGCTTCAGAACTCCTATGGCGCCATTTTGATGCTACAACAATATCCCCTCCCGTTAGCATTCCACTGACATTGCCATTCATTTTGACGTCACTTGACAGCGAATAACTTTACATCTGAAGCGTTTAAGGACTCTTATTTGTCCATTGTTTATTTCTAAAGAAACACAACAATGTATAAAAGGCTCCATTACCTTGTACCTCACGTTATAGCTCCTTAGCAGACTTTTTTGTAAAAATAGGCTACCGATTGTGTCACATAATAGAGGAATTACCGTACAGTACAGGAGAAGCTCGCTGGCAGTTTCGAGTTACATTAGCTGTTTAGGTTTAATTACTAATGTTAACTAGCATTTTAGTTAGCAATAATTAGCCTGTGCCCATGTTATCTCCTTACATATACCTACGCTCTCCGTCTCTGTAAGATTGGGTCTCTAGTAGGCTACTTTATACACCTCTGTTCCTGAGTGTTATTAGCTAATCCTCTCTTATAACTCACGGAAAGAAAACAAATAATCTTATTTCACCAAATGTCTTTCTGTAATACTAATTGTGCACACTTATATATTGTATAGTGTGCTACTCAGCTGTGTGTGGCTGATAGCTTCACCCTCTACAGCTACGCATGTACTCATAGATTTGGAGTTACGTTGCTGGTAACTAGCTTACGTCTCGCTCCGCCCATGCAGGAAGTAGAAAAGAAAACACATACGTCAATGAGAAAGTATAAGGAGGTTGAAGGAAAGGGGGAAGATTCTATATGACTGGAGGACATCTCCGGCTTACTAGTAAGTTACTTTACTTAAAAATAAATAGCAGCAGATAGAAACGAAACATTTAAAAAAACATTTGTAGTGCATCAGATAATAGATGATGGGAATAATCAGGAAGCTTGCCGCTAATATAACGCTAACTCCTCCGAGTTCAATTAGAAACCATCATAAGGTGGGTAACGTTAACATTAACAAGGTCTAAGCTGCACTAGCTACGTTAAAGCGACGTACTCTGGCATACTTACAAATGTGTCTATTTATTTCAGATAACAATGTCACGACGACTTAATGCACGCAGAACTGAAGGTGTCGATAAAAACGTTTGGTAAGTGATATTTGACACAAGAGGACATACAGTACTGTGGGTTTTACTTTTTCTTTTAAAGTTGCATACAAATCTCTGCACAGAGTGTCAGGGTCTAAACTCAGCCCTGTTCCCGTTTTATCACCGCTTTAATGATTGGTGGAGCATGGGGGTGGTAACGTTACCATAGACATAGCTACGTGGTGCAATTATTAACGCATCTGTTGGATAGATCTAGTCTCGAAAACCTGCATGACTTTTTGTTTCTTGTAATTTGACTTTCACTTACTCATTCTGAACAGTTTGCACTAAAGATTTAGATTCAAACAATGATTTCCACAAAAATAAATAATTTATAATTATAATCATTTTCTTATTAACTTGTCTGGACATTAATTGTTAAATATTTATATTTGATAAAATGGTTACAGAGGCTCAAAAGGCAGGGACCATAATATGACTGTTACAGGATATGATTTGTGGTTTTTATATTTATATATATATATATATATATATATATATATATATATATATATATATATATATATATACTATAATTTAGGTACGTGCACTGTCTGATCTGTTTTGCTAGCCTGACAAGCCAGACCCAAATTACATTTGCTGCCGCTAGGGTGCGTCTAGATTTCCAGGCTACTGTTTTGCACCAACAGGGTGGAATTCACACAACTGGCAGCAGACTACAAAGTGGTGAACCTTGGACAAGGATTTCCTGACTTCTCCCCTCCCAAGTTTGTCCAGGAGGCTTTTTGTAAAGCTGTGAGTGGAGGACCCCAAATGCACCAGTATACCCGAGCTTTTGTAAGTGGAAATGTACATTTGGGAACACTTCTGTTTCTGTCAGTCAGAAAACGAAAGTTTAGTTCAGTAGCAGTGTATCAAACAGACACATGTACAAAATGGAACAAACAGCGAAAGTCTTTTTAAGTATTTTCTTTACTTGGAACAAGTTGCAGAACAAATGGTGAGAGCTCCCTTATGTTTACATGTCATATCTTTCCTCAGGGCCATCCTCCTCTTGTAAAAAGTCTGGCTAAATTCTTCAGTAGGATTGTGGGACATGAGATTGATCCTTTTGAAGACGTCCTGGTCACAGTTGGAGCTTATCAGGCTCTCTTCTGTGCATTTCAAGCTCTGATTGATGAAGGGGATGAGGTATGAAAATCAATCCAAGTCAGATCAAGTCCAAATGCTGTACACTGCAGCAATAATAAACAAAGCAGAAAATAGCAAAATAATGTACAAACATTTGAATATTGTGGGCAGGGTCCAAAAGTAACTTTTTTGTCCATCAGCCAAATGGCTAGTGAATGTCACTCCATAATAGAATACCATTGTTTTTTAGCTGGTGAGTGAAACATGGTGAAATTTGTCTTTCAGGTCATAATTGTTGAACCGTTCTTTGACTGCTACCAGCCAATGGTGAAGATGGTTGGAGGGAAGGCAGTTTATGTGCCTCTGAGGCCAGTGAGTGTTTAACATTTTTTTTAAACAATGTTACCTTTGTCTTTGTGTATGTGTACTTTAAAAAAAGTAAATATCAACCTTTATTTTCTTTTGATAAATTCAAGAAAGTTGAGGGCAGTGCTGTCCTGTCAAGTGGAGATTGGGTTCTTTCTGCTGAGGAGCTGGCCAGTAAATTCACTCCACGCACAAAAGCCATTGTTATCAACACTCCCAACAACCCACTGGGTAAGGTAAGGTAATTACCACTCTAGTGTTCCTTTTTTTTAAAGCCAGCTGAATAAAATGTGTTCTTGCACTTAAACACCTGTCACGCATATATGTCCATAACAGGTTTACAAGACTGAAGAGCTCCAAATGATTGCTGATCTGTGTATCAAACATGACGTGCTGTGCATCAGTGATGAGGTGTACGAATGGCTGACTTATGATGGAAACAAGCATGTAAAGATAGGTGAGATAGAGCCAGAGTTCAACAGAATGCACAAAAAAAGTATAAAGCTGCATTATTAATATATTAATTATAGTAATGTATTGACAGCCAGCCTTCCTGGCATGTGGGAACGAACCATCACCATTGGCAGTGGTGGAAAGACCTTCAGTGCTACTGGCTGGAAGGTAATGCTCTGAGATATCTGCGTTTTTCAGTAATGTATTCTTTTTTACTACACATCCTTATAATGACCTGTTTTTTTCTTCTTTTCAGGTTGGCTGGGTCATCAGCTCTGGGCATATCATCAAACACATGAAAACCATCCATCAGAACTGTGTTTACCACTGCCCTACAGCTGCTCAGGTAAACCCACAATAACTTGAGCATTTTAGATACATTTGTAGAAATAAACCATCTCTCAGAAGAGGCCTCACATACTTTGTTCAATTATTTATGACTGATATTGTGATTGCGATATGATTCACGATTTTGGAGGGAATGATCATTTTGGAACATTATTCGCATTTTCATTGAAAATGAAAAGAAATTCAAACGATTATTGTGTGATTTTAGTGAGGATCTGTACCAGGATAGGATTTGTAGGCCTGGACGTCTCTGCAGCACCATAATACATAATTCAGAATGGTTTGACACACACTTTGCCTTTTAAGAAATATTGCGATTTGGATATTGTACAACTCCATATTGTGATTTCGATAAAATTGTAATTAATTGTGCAGCCCTATCACATACTGTAAGAAATGTGGTTCCTCTTCTTGGAATGTATGTGCAATTATGGCCATAGTCCAGGAACTTTTATTTAGAATTTCAGCCTCAATACAAGTGCTTACAAAAATACCAAATGTCTAGAACATTTCCATTGTATGTGATGGTCCGAGCATTTTCAATGAAATTGTTAGAACATGTTTTTTTTTTTTTTAACCTTTTCAAGCTACCTATGTAACACTTTAACGGGGAAATCAAGGTTTAAAGAGGAATTTGAAAAATAATCTTTCTGGATTGATTTTCGAGCAACTTGGCCAACCAACCAGACAATGTTGACGATATCAAATCTACATGTGTCACAATTTTCATTGCTAAGTCGCACCTCTGAAACTAATCTTATATCCCATTTTGGTCTTTTCATCCACTCCTGCTTCACCAGGAGGCAGTAGCTTGTGGATTTGAGAGAGAATACCAGCTGTTTGGGACTCCAGAGAGCTACTTCCAGCAGCTGCCTGCGATGTTGCAGCAGAAGAGGAGGAAGCTGGCCTTGTGTCTGGAGAGTGTGGGTTTGCAGCCCATCATGCCAGAAGGAGGATATTTTATGATCACAGACATCTCCTCTGTCAGTGAGTGAAGAACAAACCCGTGCATCCATCATTGCTAAAAAATACAACCTTCATTTTTTTCAGTTTATTCTTTGATTTGTGCCGTCTAACTTATGTTTACCTCTTTCTTTTTTGACAGAGGTGGACTTAAATGACAAGAGCACTCAGGATGAACCCAATGACTTCAGATTTGTTAAGTGGCTAATTAAAGAGAAGGTAATACTTTATTGCATTGTATTTCAGACGAATAAATGGATTCCCTTTTTAAAGCAATAATACAAAAGATGTAGTTTGTTTTTAAAAGAAAGAAAAAGTGATTGCATTGGTGTTTTTGTGCAGCATTTATATTTTTCTTGTGTATGGTGATGTATTTAGAATATCGTGCTTCTGGTTTTTCTTTTACTATATAGTTTGCCTCTTTTTTTTTTTGCAGGGTTTAGCAACAATCCCTGTCTCTGCCTTCTACAGTCCAGAGCACAGCAAGGAGTTTGACAAATACATCCGATTCTGTTTCGTCAAGGTAAATTCAACGTCAGTAATTGAAATAAATGTAATGCAGGGCGTAATATTAATATTTAAATACTACCGTTAAAATCATCGAGATTCTGGATAGCCTGACTCTGGATGGTAAAACTGAGATTAGCGCTCCTATTCTAGTTCATGTTGTGCTTGTTCAACAGTTGTTTGGTAAATTGCTGATAAACACACTTAGAGAAGATTTGAATAGCTATTTTTTTCTCAATTCTTCTCATTTTCGCACTGGTGGTCCTTTGGGGCTGGCTAAAACCTCATTGGGAGGTGCCAAAAATTCCTATATGCAGGAAAAACCCTGTAATGTGACCGCTGCCTCGCTCTTTGACTTACACTCTCTCTCTTGGTCCAACAGGAGGACTCCACCCTGGATGCAGCAGAGGACGTTTTGATTAAGTGGAGTCGGGGACAGTAACATCACCCACAACTAGAAGCATTAGTCTGCATTAACACCAAATCAGGCGGTGGAGACTGCAGGGGATGCACACAAAAAATGGGTCAAAAAGTAGAAACAGGATAAACTTTTGGAGAAACGCAACTCAACAACATGCTGAGGTGGTCAATCACATAACCGTCGAAGCAGCGATCAGACAAAAACACTATGGAGTGTAACATGCTGTAAAATGCTAGCACTGTGTGAAACAATGATGACACAAATGCCGCCGCACAACCCTGCACTAATGCCCGCAAGACCTGATTTGGTGTGAAAGCAGCCTTACCCGTCCATTCAGACTTCATCAGGCTGCTTAACCCGGCTTGGGTTGCCTCCTCAGTTAAAATGAGCCATATTCAGTGTTTCTGTGTGTGCTTATGTCACAGTGGGGTACTTAAAGACAACGTCCACTTTCATTTTGTCCATATACTGCAATTGTGAAAACACTGAATGTTTCTGTGCAATTTTGTTTTAAGCAGAAAACTCAGATTTTCTTTTTATATATATATATTATAATTATTTCTCACTAATTCTAAAGGATGTATCTTTTATCTTAAATTATGTCCTCCTATTGTATGTCACATTGTATCTGCAGAGATATTTGTCGTAAATCAAAGTTTAATAAAGCTTTTAATAAATCCACGTTCTCTGTTTTAGTGTTTCTCTTCTCTGTTGTATAGCTTCGTTGGCTCATGCCTTGTAAAGGAAAGTGCATATTAAAGTTTGTGGGTGTCCACATAAACACTTTGAGACAGAAGGGACATAAACTTAACAGCAATTTAGATATACAGTCAAGAAGTGTCTTGATTTAAGGTAAATTTGAGATTTAAAGAGTTGCAGTAACCTTAACTGAGTGTTTACCCAAGAAAGGGTTGAATCAAGGGCAGACTTGGTCTGGATGTTTCGCCTCTCATCCAAGGGGCTTTGATTTCTTTCTTGTATGTTGTTTGAGGCCCTGCTAGCACCAAGGGGGATTATAAATGCCGCCGCACAACCCTGCACTAATTGCTGAAACACTAAATAAATAAATATAAATAAAAAATAAGTTAAAACATTGTTTTTTTCTGCAGGGTTCAGCAATGATCCCCATCTCTACATTCTACAGCCCAGAGCACAGAAAGGACTTTGACAAATACAGCCGATCCGATTCTGTTTTGTGTCCATAAATAGTGGAAAACTTTGCCTTTGCAGCCAGACTCCCTTCCACAGAAAGGTTTTTTTAACTTTGCACAAAAAGTAATTTTTGTGTGTAAAAAAACATTTGACTGTACAGTCAAATGTCTAAAGACTAAAGTTACAACAACAATAAAATGTAAATAAATAGATAAATATAAGGCTAACATTACTCCACATTAAAAGCCAAAAAGATAGGTCTTAAATTTCCTTTAAAAATAGGAAATTAAGGTAGAAATGTATGATATACGATATTCAGTTTTTTTTAATGAAGTCTTAATTGATGTAAACAGGGCCCAAAACAAAAAATGTATAGGACATTACCTCTATCTACGTTTATTTTGAAACGCGGATTGCAACCCGGAAGTGTGCTTGATAGTGGGGTCACCTTTGGTTACAGCAAAGAATTTCCGTAGACCGGCTTTGGTTACAGCATAGACAGTATATGGGTTGGTTACAGCAAAGAATTTCTAATAAGGGAAGAAGTTTTTTTTGTATTTTTCTTTTTTATCCAACCTTTATTTAACAAATTCAGGCCATTACAATCTTCGTTTAACAATTAATACATGGAGTACCAAATACAGACTAGGTATCCAACTATAACAAAGAAACAACTGAATTAGGCTATATACACAAAAGACTATAAATATAAATAGAGGTCTAGTCCACAACCAATACTTGTATATGATCTGTAACACATCCCCTGCTTGTTTAGTTGTTATACATTTCAAAGATTTCTTATAAATACGTAACTCAATCATGAACACACAAAATAAAGGTCTCACCTTCAAAAATCTACATTTGTGGATAAACTGTTTAGCTAAAATAATCAAGGTGTTATACATCTGGTCCCTTTTTTTGTCCTCCATTAACACTTCCTATTTAATGTCCCCATAGCTCAAAGACTGTGCTTCTGAATCCTTTTCAGAAATCTAATTTCTGACCAAATTCCAAAAAGATTTAGTTACATTACATTCAAAAAATAAATGTTCTAAGGTTTCCACATCTGAATCACAAAAAGTATAATTATTCTCGTCAATGTTAAATCTTTGTTTAAGAAACCTATTATATGGATATATATCATTCAACACTTTAAAATGAGTTTCTTTTGCTTTCTGTGAAACAGGAAGAGTGAGGTATCTGGTTCTTATTCTCCTTACAATCTCTTCAGGAGACTAAGTAAGTTCTTTCTTTTCAACGGTAAAGGAAATAATACAGATGTAAAGGCACCCTTTATAAATTTGTTTGTGCATGTTGTCACCTTAAAATCCAGTTCCTCAACAAACAGAGAAGGTATATGTGGTACTACTGCATCATACTGCAACATGCCTTTAACCAAATTCACCATTGTCTGTGGAATTGCTTTAATAACTGCTGAATATTGTTTCTTGGTACACCTCACATAAAATGTACTAATGAATTCATCATACTCCAAAAAAAAATCCCATTTAAATCCAGATGTAGAATAGACCAGACACCTCTCTCAACCCAATCACCATAACATAACGATTTCCCTTTGTAAAGGATGCACATCATTTTCCAGTACAAGAGGACCTGCTCATGGAATCTAGACAGCTTGAGAGTTTAGTAACATTAAAACAGACCTCATTATCTGAGAAAAGGTGATGTAGTGACAACCTTAGAAGAAGGGGGTTTAAATGTGATCGACTACGAAGCAATGAACGGAGTGATAAAGCTAAGGGGGCTACAAAAATGTATTCAAGATAGGGATGATTTCTGGTATTACATTCCTTCTAAGATATTTGACAAATGCGGTGTAATAAGGGAAGAAGTTCCACTCTCTCGTTACTTCCGGCTTCTGAACTGGTTGCAGTTCCACCAGAGTTCCATATAGGGGGCAGTCACAGGCCAGTGCAGAATGGATGGTGGTCTATGGAGCTATACCCTTCAAAATCCACTTTTCTCAGGATATAATTTTTTGTCTAGTAATTTGAATGTTGCATTCGAAAGGGGAGGCTAAGAAAATACACACTACTGGGTGTTAGAACATATGTAACACCAACTCAGCTAAATAAATTCAGCCCCAATAATCCCGACACATGCTACCAATGTGGTAGAAAGGGCACATTATATCACTGCCTATGGGACTGCCCACAAATCCAGGCTTTTTGGAGGGAAGTGATGGATATGATTTTACATGTCGCAGGTATAAAGCTATTATTAGACACCAAACTGTGTATCTTTGGCGTCTTTCCCGTAAATCATAATCTCAGCAAGCTAAATAAATCTATGATTACTTTCTGCATCTTACAAGCTAAATATACCATAGCCAAATCTTGGAAATTCACTGTCAAACCATTTGTTTGCAGGACTGTCAGACTGTCTTGCACTGGAAAAGCTCACTTTACATTAAAAGGTAAATATCTCATCTTTGACAATATGTGGAGATCCTTTATGATGTTCTTGGAGGGGAGGAAAGCATTAGAGGCATGCTATCTGTGTGTGTCAACCATCAACAAATGAATATTGCTATGTATTTAATATAGGCTACGTCTGTCTTTGCTTCGTTATATTTGAAGTGCTTTTCTCTTCGGTAGGTTAACATTTGGACCACCAGTGATTCTTAAGGATGATTTATGCTGACTTACTGTACCAAACATCGCTTGTTTCAGCCCTGTCATGTTTGTTTATTTTATTGACGATGAGCCTTACTGTGACAGTTCTGATTTGCACCTGTATTATTTGTTGTAGCGTGATTATTTTCTGAAAAATTAATAAACACACTTGTTGAAGAAAAAAAAAAAAAAAAGAGGTTTGTTAATGTTTTAAAGACCACGCCGAAATATTCACTCTGACATTCTGTTTCCGCTTCGGATGCCATCAAGTGGGATCTCTGGTCGTAATCAGTCCTTCACTGACCAATCAGCATTCATTAGCAGAATGCTAGCATGTTATGGACAACAATGACTCAATCTATAAGAAATCAAAAGGACATAAGTACTCGTTCATTCAACTTTCGACCTATAATCCATGTTGAACTTGCATAAACTACAATCAAATCTGAGATTTCTCAACCACAATCAGGCGAAAGAGACACATTTAAGCCGTTTAGCTCCATAGAGTCCCATTCATTTTGCACTGGACCGCGATCACCCCCAGTGGAACTCTAATGGAACTGCAACCAAATTCGGTACAATGGGGCTTTATATATGTCAATGTTTATATACTGTCTATGGTTGGAGGCTGCGTAGTAACGCTCAGCGCTCGACTTCAGGGTCTCCGTCCAGAGCAACGGGATCTGTTGGTCCATTTTATATTGTTAGCTGATGAGTGTGTGAATTTTGTTTGTTTTTAACATAACGTTACAGCTGATAATATCTTGAATATACTGTCTATTGGTCACCCGTTCTCTTAATACATCTAACTATGGGGTCACCGCATGGATGTATAAAAAAAGAGAACCGTAGAAGGGAAGAAAAACATATTTACATTTTCCATAAATTAAAAAGTTGTAATGGGATAAAATCATAGACTGTTAAATTTACAGTCAATGGATAAAATAACGAGCCAGTAAGAGCCAGTAATGCAGCATAATATGGGATACAAACTTCCCTAAAACCAAAAACCCTAAGAAGAAGAAGAAGAAGAAGACGAAGACGCGACCCGGAAGTAAATAAACTTCACGTGTTGGTTAGTGCCTATGGTTAGTGCCCTAGTGTGTGTAAAAATGTCTACCGGCGTACCAGCGAAAAGACTGAAAATTGTAGCCTCTCAGGTAACGTCAGTGTTAAACTAATGTTTTACATAAAAATGACATTGTGCTTTTCTTCATATTACCTATGATGTAGCTATGTGTTCATTTTTACAGTCTGAGGAGAGGCTGGACTGGAAGAAAAGAAAAGCAGAAAGTGAGTAAACAGCTATCTACATTTAGCGATAGCTAGCTAACCGCTAACAACGTCAACGTTAAATATGTTTGGTTTGACAGACACGTTAGTCGCTAACGTTATAACGCTAAGTTAAAGTGTTTAACATTGTCTTTGTTAGCTGATGAGTGTGTGAATTTTGTTTGTTTTTAACATAACGTTACAGCTGGTAATATCTCAGTATTTCATGGGATCTTTTAGCATGTGTTTAGCCACAGTAATAATGTAGAAATTAATTTATACTTACTATACTAGTGAGTAGTTTCCTGTAATATGTATTACTGCGTTCTACTGTAGCTATATTTTCACCCACGCAGACATCTCCAAGTCCTTCTAGGGCTGCAACTAATGATTATTTTCATTAATTAGCTAATCTGATAACAATTTTCTTGATTAAGCAATTAATGGTTCGGTCTGTAAAATGTCAGATATAATTTCATAAAGCCCAAATTGACGTCTTCCCATAGCTTGTTTTATTGCGGCAACACAGTTTAAAACCCAAAGATATTCAGTTTCCTATCACATAAGATAAAGCAACACATCCTTACAACTGAGAAGCTGCCTGGAACTCATTAATGTTAATTTCTACTCGAAAAATTCCTATTGATTTTCGATTGTAAAAAATAGTTGCAGATAAATTCTCAGTCGATTGACTAACTAATCGACTAAATGTTTCAGCTCTAAATCCTTCAGATGAAATCAGATCTGAGTAGTAAAAATCATGCTATTAAAAACTCAGATGTCACAAGTAGATCTTGCCTCTTTTTAAATTGATGTCTTAGACCATCAATTTAGATTTAATCTCCAGTCTGTCTACATGTCTCATTTTCTTACCAATGTTATTGTTCTTCCTCAATAACAGGAAAGGAGGCTAAGAAGCAAACAAAAGAAGCCAAGCTGATTAAACAGTTAGAAAAGCAGAAACAGCAAGACACCGCAAATGGAGAGAACCTTGAACAAAGCCAAAACAAAAAAGGTAACTTTATTGTTTCATGGATTGCTGTTAGTCCTTCTACTTGTGAACATATTGCTGTAACGTGTCATCTGTACATGTATCTCTTAGGTCGGGCTTACACAGTGAGTGTGGCTCTGCCAGGTTCTGTCCTGGATAACGCTCAGTCCACTGAACTTCGTACGTACCTGGCCGGACAGATTGCCCGAGCCTGTGTCGTGTTCTGTGTCGATGAGATTGTTGTGTTTGATGAACAAGGGGAAGATGTTAAGTAAGTTAACTTATGAGGTGCAATTTATTGGTAAATAAATACTCCCTAAAACACCAGAAAGCTAATATAAACAATTTTGCTTTTTTTTCTGTGTCACACAGGAGCGTTGAAGGAGAATTTAAAGGTGTTGGGAAGAAAGGACATGCTTGTATTCAGCTCGCCAGAATTCTTCAGTACCTGGAGTGTCCACAGTAAGTAGGAACGTATTATGAGATGACTAGTATCGGCCTATTTATCAGATTGTGACTACAGCTTTTCTTCTTCACCAGGTATCTGCGCAAGTGGTTTTTCCCAAAGCATAAAGATTTACAGTATGCAGGTATGCAAGTTCAAAAATTCCTTTTCATACATTCATTTACAGCAGGGCTTTTCATGGTCTGACACTGTGGCTCTCCCACCCAAAAATAAAATTGGTACCTAAATTAAAAGTATGCCAAATTACCTATTAGCAGTTCCTGAAAATGTACCGATTGATGTACAGACAAGTATCACAGTGTCTTTTTTTTCTATAAAGCACAAGTCGCACTGGATCAAAAAATCTGTGCAACATGTCTGTGTGTTTAGATTTGACTGAATTATGACTGAGGAGTGTAAAGTTTGACACAAAATGCAACAATCGGACGCTGAGGGTTTTGTGGGCTCTGTGAGTTGTTTGTCACAACCAGTGCAGTAGCTCCAACTGCTGATGCTGTTAATAAATGTACCAAACTACAGAAACTGTTGACTTTGAAATAAAATGTCGTAGAGGAAAGGTAGAGAGCTAATAGGTAGATTGTATTACCAGTTATAAACAGGCCCTTAAGTTAAGGCAACATAAGACACATTTTCTTTACGGTTATTTTTTCCTACCAGGTTTGCTCAACCCTTTAGACAGTCCTCACCACATGAGGATAGATGATGAATCAGAATACCGGGAAGGAATAGTCCTTGACAGGCCGATCAAACAAGGAAAAGGCTCATTGGTCAACTGTGGAATGAGAAAGGTGAGCATGTCATCATCTCATGTGGACAGTATGATCAAAGATATTGATGGCATTCACAATAGAATACAGACTGTAGGGCTGCAACTAACAAATTAATTCTGATTAAGATAGCAGGTATTCTCTTGATTAATTATATATTATAAATAGTGCTGTCAGTTAAACGCGTTATTAACGGCGTTAACGCAAACCCATTTTAACGGCCTCAATTTTTTTTGGCCTAGAAAACTTTTTAGTTTTTTTCACATGCTGTTGCAACAACTAGTAATGTTAGAAGAACTACAACACACTGGATCTAGCTAAACCGGAAACAAAACGACAGGCACGCTGCACACACCTGTACCAAAGAGTAGTACATACCTGCAAACTAGTCGCTTTTTGGCGAAAAGCGCAGTCTGTACCCATTATTGATCTCCAATTAACATATTTATAAAAAATAAAAAAAACTAACAATTGAGAGGCTGGAACCAGTGAATATTGCCATTTGTGCTTAAAAAAGTGACCCAAACAATAATCATCAATCACAATATTTGCCTGTTATTTTGTCATAGACTGAACTATGTCCATCTGCTCCCACAGGATGTTCGGATTGATAAACAGCTGCAGTCTGGACTTCGAGTCACAGTAAAGCTCAGTAAAACACAGAGTCCAGGTAATCAGGCTGTAACCTGTTTTAATATTTATTTTCCCTGAGAAAAGTTCCCAATGCACTCAAGATTCTGCACATCAGTTTAGTGTACGTATCCTGTTCATCATCCTCAGAGAGCAAAATATGTAAAGGTGCGGTGGTGGCTCCTCATCTGCCCAGGACTGAAGCAGGTCTCTACTGGGGTTACAGTGTTCGCCTGGCATCTTGCCTCAGTAGGTTTTTTTTTTTTTAATGCTCGTGATACACTCAAACATATGCTCCAGATTAATTTGAAACATCTTGAAGGATTAAAAGCCAAATAGTGTTTTCTTTGTGTTTAATAATCTGATAAGAGGCTTGGCCCTGCTGTGAATGCTGTATCCTTATTAATGCAGGCGCAGTTTTCACTGAAAGTCCATATGACGAAGGATACGATCTGACTATTGGTACATCAGAGAGAGGCAGCAGCGTGGACCAAACAACACTGTCACCATTCAAGTACGTTTAGAGCCAATAAGATGGGAGGAGAAGTCAGAGAACTTTTAAATTAGCCATGCTAGCAGCACAACATGGCATGTTGGTCTGTTGATCTGTCCACGTTGGTCCAGATTGCAGTAGCTCAACTGTTGGATGGATTGCCATGAAATTTGGTGCAAACATTCAGGTCCCCCCTCAAGATGACGACTTTGGTAATCCCTTTTACTTTAGCGCCATCGTAAAATCAACATGTTTATTTGTCCAGTACTTTGGTTTATGACCAAATGCTGCAAAACTAAAAAGCACCATCAGTATCAGCTGTACTTTGTGTTTAGTGCCAATTAGCAAATGTTAGCATGCTAACATATTAAACTAGGATGTTGAACATTATACCTGCTAAACATCAGCATGTCATTGGGAGCATGTTGGCAAGCTGACCATTAGGATTTACCTCAAAGCTCACGGAGCTGCTAGCATGGATGTAAATGCTTGTTATACCATTACTGGTATTTTATCATTTTGTTTTATTAATGTAAACTTGACTCTTTTCCACTTTTTAGGCATCTTTTGGTAGTTTTTGGAGGTCTTCAGGGATTGGAGGCCAGTGTAGATACTGACCAAAACCTGGAAGTAACTGATCCCAGTGTTTTGTTTGACCTTTACCTCAACACGTGCCCCGATCAGGGCAGCAGGACCATTCGCACAGAGGTGAGGGCTTATTCTAGGACAGATTTGCTGAATCGCTGAACTTTGTGTGGCAAGAACTATGTATACTCTTTGTATAAGTAAATGACTTACAGTCTAAAGGAAATTTGGATTCAACTTGCATTTGTGTTCACCATTGAGTTAATTACGTTTTTCCTATTTTCTTTTCAACAGGAGGCCATCTTAGTTTCCATGGCGGGGCTGAGACCGAAGATCACAGCTGCCTTTAGAGTTGTCTCCAATGGTTCATGAAAGAATTAGTGTTGGAAAGTAAACACGTTTTTTAATCTTACCGGTATTCTCTGCATTTCTTATTCTTGAAACGGCTATTATCTCAAACATCACATCCGTGCATTGTGTGTTAGATACCTTTTGGGTTATTTGGTCTTCATTCTGTCTGTCTTTGTAAATGGCTAAACAAATTGTACATATTTAAATACAAATACTATCCAGGCTTAAATTGACTCGTATTGTATTTTTCAAATCATACATATAATATGTATCCAACACATGCTTGCTTTTGTACAAGACTACAGGCCTCTGCAACTCTCAAATTGTGTTACAGATTCAATCACTTCCCAGTTGCCATGCATGCATCTGCCCCTTTATATTTTCATCATCCAGACAAAGCCAGGGACAGATTTCATTTTAATGACAGGTTCATATGGACTTGCAGTATTCTTCTGGGCTAGTTGTGACCACTGTGTGTTTGTGGCTGGACCTAATATACACTCACTTTCCAGATTATGAACAGTCCTGCAATAAATATCTCATGAATAAATATAGATATCTATCTCAATATTTGTGAAAAGTTGGTAAAGTAGCACAACAGTCGATGCGGTTCATGTTTTTTTCTATTCATTATTGAATAGGAAGGTTTCAAAGAAGTAAGAGATACAGGCTTCTGATCACAGCTAATCGAGCACGTTGCGTGCCTCTCCTGAATATGAATATTCTTACAATGTTTACAGATTAGTTACTTGCAAAAGGCAACATTGTTTAAGAAACTGCATCCTCTGTTTCACATTTAGTTTTAAAGTTACAATTTCAATTGAATCGTGCAGTCCTAAGAGCAACATACTGATACATAACAACCATAATGCATTTTGTGGATTATTTTAATTTAAGATGCATGCACTGGAATGCCACAGAGGTAAAATGGTTTTAAGTTCACGAGGCAACGGTTTGTTTAAAGTCTAATTTTCATGAAAACATTCAAATCAACATCTAGTACAGCAAAAATGTTACAATGAACAACTAATACCTCCAAATTGAGGGTGTAACAAATTGAGATTTGAAATAGTATTCTGTATAATGTGGCAATTAGTATCTAGAATAAATATGATGCTGCAGAATTTCAGCCATCGGATTGTCTTAGGTGTGTTAGGTTAACAGATTAATTGTCCCCATTTAATCACTAAAAGGTATCTGTAGAACTAAGTTTGCCTTCTAGGGATCAATAAAGCAATATCTTATAAGCCAGCAGTTGTCTAGGATTCAGATATTTCCTGATTTTAATCCCATCTTTGCCAATTTAAGACTTATTTGTTTTTGTATGGTATGTAGAAATGTTTATATTACTCAATCTAAGATAATGATGGATTTGGTATGAGTTCAGGAACTGGTACTGTATCCAGCCACATTGCTCACTGCTTCAGAGGGCTCCAATGTACATGTAGATTGAATTAGTGATCTGCTATTCTAGTATAAACTCTGTATGACAGATGGCTAATTGAAAGCTAATCTAGTGTTTAGGCCACTTGCCTGCTGATATAACCCCCCCCTCTCAACATTGGAAACATAAGTGCATTTTCAAGATGTAATAACAAAAATATAAACATGTAAAAATTCATCTTTAAATTCAGTTCCTTTTCTATTTACAAAAAAAAGTTTTAATGGCCGCCACATGTCACTGTGGAATATACACAATATAGTATTTCCCCTCCAAACGGGAGATCCTGCACTCTTCTCCTCAGTCTTTTGTCCAAAAGCTTTTTCATCCTTGGGCAGTTTCCTGAAAATAACACGTACTCATCACGTGGCTTTTTGAAGGCTCATTTGGGGAAGTCGGCCCATAGCGCTCATTCCCATTCAGCCTCTGAGTGTGGATAGATCTCTTAGTGGCTTTCACAAAAGTCTACAACCATTTAGGATGAGTGAAGGTGATGTTGTACTGCTTTGCCCAGCGTGCAAACACTTGTTTCTCTGTGATAAAGCGATGGTGGCCCCCTCTTCTGCCGCCCTCATTCTGTAGATAGGTTACACATTCATCAGGCCCCCTGGGCTTGTAGTAGTGGTAGGGAATCTTCTTGGATCCAGGTTTGGATTTTCTAGAAAAGGAGGAGTTTATTTCTTAGTTAAGTTTATTTGTGATAAGTAATAATGAGGCAACTAAGGGGTTAATAGTGATTTGAAGATTCTACATGGGTTGATGAGTGCCATTATTATACTCACCCACAGTGATTGGGTGGAACCATCCCATATACTTTGATATTATCACATATCTCAATGGCTATGACCATGGTGAACCAGCCTGTGCTCAACCATGAGTGAGATTTTTGTCTGAGCAGAAAACAACATAACAAATGGGAAAACAGAGTTTGTGAAAGTGACATTTACCCAATATGGGGCTGATACAAAACAAATTAGGATTCACATTACACTAGCTCCCTAAATACTCACCTATCTCGCCCCGTCTCCCTGTGAAACAGACTGTCAAATCTGCGCATCTTGTTGGCTGTAATACTGAAACAAGACAAGTTGCTGTAGGTCATGCTGACTCTCTGGAGCAACCTGTACAAGGTTCCTTTGGCCTCCTTCCCAATCTTGCTTGGGGGTCCCCAGAAGATGATCACAGGGTTGCTGTCTGGCCTCTGTAGCAGCTCTTTAGGCTTCCGGACAACCCTGAACACACTGGAGTGGGCTACGACCCTCAGAGAGGTCTGGTTCCCTACGTCGGTCTCGTACCCCAACGTGGGCGCGTCGTTCATACGAATCACGCACTCCGAGCGGTCGATCTCCTCCCCTGCTCGACTACCCAGGACGTGGCTGGAACTCGTCACCAGCGCACAGTTACGACAGTGTAGGTTCATACTCTGAAATTAATACAAAACACCATTACCCTTACTTTGCATTTCTTTTCCAACAAGCTCAATTTTGATTCAATGTTTTTCATCGCTGAATTAAGAAGTTGAGTTAACAGAGCTTGCTAAAAACCAGTGAACACTACTGCGTGGCTGTATACTCTCGAGTAGTGGAGTTAACAGAGCTTGAAAGCAATACACTCATGGAAACAAGCTCACACTGCTGGGAATACAGAGGAAGTTTAGATTGCTGCTCTCCTAGCTTATTTTTTCATTTACAAGTTTAGGGCTCGTCCCTTGTTGCAATCATTTATCCTTTCAGTTTAAGCTCACGTATAATGACTGATATTATAAAGACAAGCAGAAACCGTCAGAAAGAAAAAAACAACGCTGAGAAACCGAACAGGAAGGTGTTATCTGGCTCATTTGGAGGGAAATCTCACAAAACGGTTCACCTACATTCTCCCGGTGTTTGCTTTCTGACTCATCTCTCAGTTTATTCTTTATTTTAAAGTGCTCATATTATGCTCATTTTCAGGTGAATAATTGTATTTAGAGGTTATATCAAAATAGGTTTACATGGTTTCATTTATTTTTTTTTTTTTAAACACATTTTTGTTGTACTGCACATTGCTGCAGCTCCTCTTTTCACCCTGTGTGTTGAGCTCCCCGTTTTAGCTACAGTGGGACACATCTCACTTCTGTACCATTTTGTTGGGAGTCGCACATGCGCTGTACCTAGGTAAGCACTGCTAGCTGTCAGAAGCAGAGTATGAGGGAGTGCCACGCTAGCAGCTAGGCAAGCATTATAACGTGTGTTACAATGTGACGCACGTTTTTCACGGAAGTAAAGAGCAGTTTGTGAACAGTGTTTTCTGTTGGAGATGGTAAGTCCCTTTTGGGGGGACTTTGGGCTTTTTCACTTTGTAAACCTATTACATGCACAAAAAACATATAGAACACAATAAAAGGAAAGGGAAAGAGACAAAAAGCACAATATGAGCACTTTAAATAATCACCTGATAATGTCTTGCATAAGCTGCAAAAGCCTAGTGTGATGTGGAGGTCCATGCCTATAGCCTTTCACTGATAGCAATAAGTATTTTTCTAATTGTGTACCACTTCCTTTGGGTTGTTCCCATCATTGACTTCCTGTTCATGTAGAGTATTGAAGTTAAATTTGCTCAGTGCAGCAGTAACATTTCACTTATTATGCTGCATTCTTCACAACATCCTTCACTATTGTTTATACAGCAACAACTCTAATAGCATGTAAGCTCGAATCAAAATCAGTCCTTAATTGACAGAAACCTTGTCTCACACACATTGACATACTGCATCTAAACGTACGTGGATTTACACATCAAAACACATTTCTGTGTTTGTTACCAAGCTATGAAGTACCTTGTTCCCATGAAATGGCACATAACCGTCTTTCCCGGACCACTTCTTCAGATCTGTGGCCTTGACAGAATAATGTGTAGCCACACGAAAGGGAGCATAAATAGTATCGTTGACATTGTTGGAGCCATACAGGATGAGGAGTGTCATCAGGACGAAGATGGCTGTAAAGATCACCAGCCTGTGGCTCTGTTGTACCTGCAGTGTAAACAACAGTGGTGAACTATGCACATTTACTCCATTACTTGTACTTTATTACAATTTTGTGCCCCTTTACTATTTACTACATTTTAGATGGAAATATTGTATGTTTTACTCCACAACTTAACAGCTGTAGTTACTTAACAAATTTAGATTTTACATCCAAAACCTATGAGGAGCTTATAAAATATTGTGCATTTTTGTAGACTAAAAAAATGTAAAACTTAAAGCTAAAAATTAGAGCTTTTCAGGCAACAATGTCAAACCCTTCATGGTTTCAGCTTCTTCCTTTCAGCATTTACTTGGCATAAATTCTCCATCCCTGCATAAGCTATAACCAGACCCTTCTTGCTATGATGCAACAGTGCTAACCACTGCACCACTATGTCACCCAGGCTGAAACAAGAGGTCACTTTGGGCACTTTGGGTAATTGTGGTAGGCTTTTCTGACATTTTACAAACCAATCAGTTGAGAAAATATTCAGCAGATTAATCAATAACGTAAATAATCATTGGTTGCAGCTCTATTAAAAAATAAATTAAAAATAAATTTAAAAAAAAGTCAAAAGCTCAACCACAACAGTAAAATGCTGCTTCAACATTAAGGCATGAGTAATCATAAGTAACGTTTTAAATGCAGGACTAGTGTGTTTACAGTGTGATATTAGTAATTTTATATAAATGAAGGATTAGAATGCTTCCTCCAACACTTCTAAACAAAATGGTTTAGAATGATAACTGCAATGATAACTACTCTTTGCCCTGGCTGATAATGATGATTGTGATGGCCTAGGCCACACAGGTTAAAACAGCCAGCACTGGTAATATGGTACACAATTTCACTCCATGCTGTTTAGTACATATTAATTTATTGTGCACAATGTGCAGTCAGTCACACCCCAAACAATTCAGGCATCAAAACTAGGGTTGGGTATCGTTTGTTTTTTTTTCGATTCCGGTGCTAAATCGATACTTTTAAAACGGTGCCGTGCCTAAACGGTAAACCGGTACTTTTTAATAAAGTTAAAAAAAAAAAAAAAAAAAAAAAACAACAGTCAGTGACTTGTTTATTGCTAAGGCCATGGTCAAAATTAAAGATTTAATAATAACGTAATAACTATAACAATAACTTATTTCACCAGTAAATTGCTGTTGAATCCCAGATGGGAAAAGGGTATTTTACAATTACTGTCAATGCACCACGAGGCTACCAGTTTTAAGTGAATCGGTGTTGTTTAATTCCGACAATGGCAGCTGCAAGTGAACGCACCGTCTGTGTTGTTTAATTCCGACCATATAAACATACTGTATATCTATGAATTGCGACATCCCGCTGTAGAAGTCCTCCACAGTGAAATACAGTCACACTTTACACTGTTTAACGTTAGCTGTCAGCATTTTAACCGTGATTAATCCAGCTGCTAGCTAAAGGTAGGCTAACGTTACATGCTGTCAGGTGTAGTGTAAAGTCAGGCACCGAAATGAGGCACCGAAACTTTCGTTCTTATTCGGTCTCGTTACTACCGTTTACGTCGGCACCGGTTCCCTATTGGCACCGAGTTTCGGTAGCCAACCCTAATCAAAACAAACCCATTAAACTATTTGGTTAATTCATAATCCACGTTATTATCTTTAGCTTTACATGGTTTAAATAGAGTGCACTCTTTTCTACATTGTAAAGTTTTCTGTTATATTAATAATTATTTTCTGTCTTTGTTACCATGGTGGTGGTGAGTTCCATCCCAGTGCAGAAAGCACGGTCAAAGGTGAAGGACTGTTATATGGCCTGCCAATTGGGCCGTACAATCGGCTACCATGCTGGAGGGGGGATTTAGGTTTGGGTTGGGTTCATTTGTATTAGTTGCAATTATGTCCATTTTGGTTTCCCCCGTGTGTGTAAATTGGTTTGGCCAAGTAGGTATATATGTCCACTTTTGTCTCACTCAGGGAGGTCAGTTTGTTTAGTTCATATCTTGTTTTGTTGTTGCTATTTTTGGGGTAAGTTATATTGTATTGACTTCTCTTCTAGGCCTAGTTATTGAGTTTCTATTGTTTTTTGCATTTTTTGGGGGTAAATAAAAACCCACTTTTCAACAAACTCCTGTTTTCCTCATTGCTTTGGTCTGCTTGGTCGTATTAACAGGAAGTGGAAGGCAGGACTTAAGTTGTTTGTTTTGGTCGAAGCCTAGCTACTGTCTTGAGCAACCAAAGCTAGAAGTACACATTGGGTTATGAAAACATTACACCTAATCAGTTTAAAACTCTGACCCTCCACTCGCCTTGTCTGGAACCTGTATGGTAGCTAGATCAGTGGCTTTCCTTTTCTTAATTTGTCCCTGAGGGCCGGTGGGATTAGATTTTTTTTGGTCCCACTCCGCCCTTGGTCTCTGACAATGATAATACTGATGATGATGAAGGGCAAGAGGTCTGAGTGCCACACCCTCCTGTTGTTTTTTTTTTTTCCTTCTTACCTTGCCAGTGAGATTTAACCCCATGCTGTCTGATGATCAGGCTGTGTACCAGCACACTGGCTTTGACAGTCTGTCATCATATCTGACCGGAAGAGACAAAAATACAAAGACTGAAATCCATGAATGCAAATGTTATGACACCGTTAATATCAACTATTTAGCTAAATGTTATTTTACACGTCAGTGTCACAGCGATGTTTCAACAAAACGTACTGTATATGTTTATTTGCTTAATATATAACGATATATTAATTGTAGTGTCATAGCCTAGCCAGTTATATCTTTTAGCTCAT